>NC_022013.1:2970422-2999089 GCF_000317375.1 Microtus ochrogaster | reverse complement strand
CATATTTTGTCATCACTTTATTGGGTAGGCAAGAGTAGGCGGGTCATATTTTGTCATCACTTTATTGGGCAAGCAACAGTAGGCGGGCCATATTTTGTCATCACTTTATTGGGCAAGCAACAGTAGGCGGGCCCATATTTGACATCATCTTGTTGGGCGAACAAGGGAGAGCAAGAACCGTGATGTTGAAAAGCCTCTCTGGACTCACTCTTCACAAACATAGGGAAGACTTGTGTCACTTGCGGAAGTGACAGTGAAACACTTCAAATATGCCATTAATGAGAAGCCCCACACCAGGAAAGTGTCACTGATAGCCACTGATGACCTTGAACTTCTTGTTTTCCTTGCCTCTTCCTCCCAAGTATTGGGATTACAGATGTGAGACACCACACCTGGACTGAACATAATATTTTGAACTAAGTAAGTAGGAATTAAGAAAACCATATCCAGTAAGGCAGTGGCAGTTCACAGCTTTAATCCCAGGACTCAGGAGGAAGAGGCAGGTGGATCTCTCTGAGTTCGAGGCCAGCCTGGTCTACAAAGTGAGTTTCAGGACAGACTCCAAAACTATACAGAGAAACCCTGTCTCAAAAAAACAGAAGAAAAAAAGAGAAAGAGAAAATCATATGTGAATATAAAATATGCAAAAATCAGAATTTAAAATTTCAGAAATGCGTAATTGAAAAAAATGAAACTTTTTAAAGCAGGAAATGAGACTCAGAAAAGACTTTGAAAAGAAAGAAAGACTTGAGCTGCAGAGATGGCTCAGTGTTGAAGAGCTCCAGCTTCTCTTCCAGAGGACTCAGGTTCAATTCCAGCATCCACAGTGGCTTAAAATCCATAGCTCCAGCTCCAGAGAACCCAACCCCCCCTTCTTGCCACCATAGAAACTGCATGCATGGCAAAATACCCATTACACATAAAACATAAATAAAATTGTTAAAAACATATATTTAAAATATATTTTTTTTGCCAGGCAATAGTGGCGCACGCCTTTAATCCCAGCACTCTGGAGGCAGAGACAGGTGGATCTCTGTGAGTTCAAGGCCAACCTGGTCTACAAGAGCTAGGTTCAGACCAGACTCTAAAACTACAGCGAAACCCTGTCTTGAAAAACAAAATAAAATAAAATAAAATAAAATATATATTTTTGGGTTTTGTTTTTCTAGACAGGATTCCTCTCGCCCTGGTTGTCCTGAAACTCACTCTGTAGACTATGTTGGTCTCGAACTCAGAGATCCGCCTGCCTCCTGAGTGCTGGGATTAAAGGCGTGCACCAGTACCACCCAGTTAAAAAAATATATTTTTTTAAGAAAGAAATTTTTTATTTCAACAATGTGGGAAATTTACAAATTAATATGAATAAAACAAACTAGGCATACTCTTAAAGAACTAGGTGAACATAGAGGAAATTTTATTAAATCAAATAGAAACTGGGAGGGGAGGAGAGGGGCAGACATCAAGGTCAGGCAAAGAGAACCCAGCGTACGCACACATTAGAGCTCTCTAAAGAATAAGGATGAAGCTACAGAACAAAGACAGACAATTATAACTCAAAATTTTTACAAAATAAAAGGGCAGGAAGCTATGCCTTCTATCTGGAAAAGCTGAAATTGCTCTTGGATATTGTTTTAAGAGAGTAATGATTTGGGTAACCAAGAAAACCTCTCATTACCTTTGAAAGGAAGAAAATGAAACATCTCATCAAATATTGTTAGCAGTGCTTTGTGCCCTGATACAAAGGGGTAATATTTAAGATACCTGGGAAAGAAAATAGAAACCAAAGATTTTTATATTCAGTCAAAATTGATGTATAAAGGCCACAGTGTGTGGTGGGGGAGGGCAGCAACAGACACAAATGGTGGCACTGTGACAATCAACTGTCCCTGAAGCTGAAGAGAGGGGAGAAAGTTCTCAGGTGAAGAATCACTGGGGATTGTCAGAGACCGTTTAGAACATGTTCATTTGTAGACCGAAGACCAAAGGATGGCTACGAGAAAACAGAATGTCCATATTGTCTATAGGACCTGATGGTGTAGCTGCTGGACGATACTGCTAAGAGTGGAGAAGCATTAGAAACTACATAAAAAATGACAGCATGTGAAAAGGTAAGAAAAGTTCATTGGAAAGATATGAAAAAGTGTAACTTCAATGACTTCCTTAAAGGTGGGCTATTATTTCAAATTAGGTATGTAAAGAGAGGGGAGAGGAAACTAAGGGGATCAATATGTAATAGAGTAAAATAAATATAAAAAAACAACAGCTTTTAAAAGCAGGCTGAAGGTGTAGCCCAGCTGGTAGAGTGTGCGGGCTGTCCGCAAAGCCCTGGGTTCAAGTCCCAGCTCTGCATCAACAGACACTAACCTGTAACCACAGCCCCCAGGAGGCGGAGACAAGGAGGGTCAGAAGTTCAAGGTCATCCTCAGGAATGTTTATAGAGAGGTCAAGGTCAACCCAGGCTGGGAACTCAGTGGGTAAAAAAGGGGGGAAGGGGTTCAAATGTATCGGAAGAATGGCGGCACCAATGCCGTGTTTTCCACTGATTCTAAGATTATTGTATAAAGTTCTTAAACCTGAGCCGAACACAATCAGAAACTGATGCCAATAAATTCTCTACTCAGTTTTAACAAACCCTAACATGTCATTGCATTTGCTGCCAAACATTTTTATAACAAACATCACAGTTCTGATTGACACTCCTCGAATGCCCTTTACTAATCGGCTCATCTCCCCCCCCCCCAGAGACCCCTCCTCTGAGTTTGTTCCTTCTACCGTCCCTGTATTTGTCTCATCGGCGACTTCCAGAACCACAAGTACCGTGCGGTGCCTACCGCTGAGGATTATACAGTTAGCAGAGCCTGCAATTCTGCGTCTGTGAATACAGACAAGACGGAAGCGTGTACAGCGTCACTGGGGGTCACAACTCCAGACTTGGGATCCTGGTATTTACTGGGTGGGATGGAGCCAGGGATCTTATTTATAAATATTTACACACACACAAGCATCACACACAACAAAGGTTCCCCTCTTGTACTTCTCACTCATGCTAATTTCAACAGACAACTGTGCCTAGAACACAACTTTATCAAAAAAGAAGAATTTGTTTTGTTTTACTCTGTTGTTTTAAAGAACACTCACACACACACACACACACACACACACACACACAGGAATGTAATGACCCTCTGAATTAAGAGGGCAGGCTTGGTTTTATTCAGACCTTTGCAAGGAGGTATGAAAGCATCCCAGAAAGTTCAGTCACCCAGAGCAACCCCACTCAAAGAACTGAACAATTAAGACACAGTCTGCCCATGTAGCT
Source organism: Microtus ochrogaster (assembly GCF_000317375.1). Taxonomy (NCBI): domain Eukaryota; kingdom Metazoa; phylum Chordata; class Mammalia; order Rodentia; family Cricetidae; genus Microtus; species Microtus ochrogaster. The sequence continues at coordinate 2,995,770 of NC_022013.1, read as the reverse complement.
ATTACAGTCCTGATGGTCCGTGCAGATGTACACACAAACATATTTCTGAACAATATCATACAAAGGAAAATGTTGACAATATGGTATGACTGTTCTCCCTCTCTTAGGTCCAAATTAGCCTATGTAGTTTGCTGTTTTGGGTTTTATCGGGGAGAGAATTGAGACAGGGTTTCTCTGTGTAACAGTCCTGGCTGTCCTGGAACTCTCTCTGTAGACCAGGCTGGCCTCGAACTCACAGAGATCCTCCTGCCTCTGCCTCCCGAGTGCTGGGATTAAAGGCGTGCGCCACCACTGCCTGGCTTAGCCTATGTAGTTTTAACTCACTTGTCTCCATCACCACTTTAAGCATTTGTATGTTTAAGTATGCACCTGATTTTCAAAACTTGCCTGTCTTTTTTTTTCTCCATTGTACTATATTTAGGAAACAACATTATTTTTATTGGTGGTGTGTACAGGCCGAAGTTCATTTTAAGATAGTAAAATGGAAATACTAAAATACTTGTTATAAAAAAGGGTACATGGGGCCTGATTAAGCCAAAACCTGCATCTAAGTATAGTGCACTGTTTGGCGGCAGGAGGGATGGCTCAGATTTCCTGCTAATGGGCGGCTGTCTCCTTCCTAGGCTTTTGCTATTAGAAACTGAAGTGATGGGGTGAGTGAGATGGTTCAGAGGGGAATGCCCTTGCTGTGCTGGCGTGATACCGGAGCCAACCTTGGCTTTACACACACACACACACACACACATACACACACACACACACATACACACACACGCAAACACAATCTTGTACATTTCCTCAGCCATACGTGAGTGAATGCTTTGTAAATGCTTTCTACCCAACAGCTCATCTCTCTAGTTTACACGCTATTCTCTAGTGCACTGGGATTTTTTTTTTTTAGTTTGCCTATCGCTAAATTGAGTGGTGTATACTTGGGTGTGTGAGAAAACCTTTATGGCATGACCTGGTTGTGCCGCTCCTGGGTGTCTATCCAAAGGACTCCAGTCAGTGAGATCCATTCACATCCATACCCAGCACCTAAGGGATAAGGCGAGAAGCTGTCCTCCTCACAGGCCGCTGCTGTGTGTGCTTGCACCAGCACACAAACACCCGCATACAAAAAGAAGCAAACATGGATAAAGGGGCATTAAATCCAGAGAGAATTAAAGCATTCTCCAAGAAAAAGGCAACTAGCTGCTCAATCTGAGGAGCAGAGTTCAGATCCCAGCATTAGCGCCACAAGCCGCAGCCCAAGCCCACGGGCCACATAGTCAAACACGGCTATGGATACGGCCCAACACAAAACTATGAAGTTACCCAAAACATTATGAAACAGTTTGTGCAATATTTTGTGATTCAGCTGTGCAGTTCTCGTGTGAACTTCGTAGATGACAACACTGTGTCCAGGGGACAAACAGCTAGACATGCCATGCATGCTAAAGACAGCAAGGCCTTTCCCTGAGTGGGATGGAGTTCCCTTCTGCGTCAAAGCCTGTCATAGCCTGTCTGCTTAAAGCTGAGCTCTTCTGGGGAGACAGCTCTCTCTCCTTCTTAATGTCCTGTGCACAGTCCTTACAGTGCCTTTCGCTCACCAAGGAGCACGGCCACAAGCAGGAATGAGGGATGGCCACTGGGCAAAGATGCTCTAGTCAGGGAGGGAGAGTTTGCTGACTAGTTGTCAAGTAAACAGAGTCTAGAATCACCTAGGAGATCGGCCTCTGAGCATGTCTGGAGGGGACTTCTTGGTTATACGAACTGATGTGGGAAGACCCACATTAATTGTAGGTGGGGCCATCTCCTAGCCAGGGGATCCTGGGCTGTATAAAATGGAGAAATCGAGCTAACCACCAGCAAGCAGTCATCTCTCTCTGCTTCTTGATTCTGAATGCAGCAGCCGCTTCAAGCTCCTGCCCGTGTGCCTTCCCTGCCGTAATGGATTGTACCCTTAACAGCAGCTGGAGATGAAGAGCTCATTTCTGAAGCTGCTTCGGTCAGAGTGTTTTATCACAACGGCAAGCAAAGATCCTATGACAAACATTTCCCCTTTGGCTTTTCTTTCTTTTCTTCTAGGTTGTTTTTGTTTGTTTGTTTGTTTATGTGTATGTATGTGTGTCTGTGACATGTGTGCAGGTGCTGAAGAAGCCAGGAGAAGATGCCAGATCCCAACAAGTGGTTGTGAGCCACCTGACCAGGACGCTGGGAACTGAACTTGGATTCTCTGAAAGAGCAGCAAACACACTTCAGCACCAAGTCATCTCCCCAGCACTCCTTTCATTTTTCAAAACAGGCTCTCAAAGTCAGTACGTAGCTTGAGGATGACCTTGACCTCCGACACCCCTGCCTTTCCCCTCGGAGTTCTGGGATTAGAGGGGTGCACCACCACACCCGGTCTATGCTGTGCTGGGAATTGGACCAAAGGCTTCCTTAAGCTAGGCAAGAACTCTTCCAAATCAAGCCACGTCTTCAGCCCCACAGCCTTTTTTACTTGAGTCTAGAAAGAGTTCTCTATCTCTCTCCCATTCTATCTGCTTCTGTCAGAATGCAGCCCAGGATTCTGTGAAGTCACATCTTGTGCCTGCACTAGAAATTCACCTTAAAGGGGCAGTTCTCAGAGGCTGAAGTCACAGCCGGCAGAGCAGAAATCCTCTCTCTTCCAGCTGGCTACCAAGCACGGGTACTCATAGACAGGGAGGCAGCCAGATAAGCACTCGCCATCTCTCGGGCCAGCTCCTCCCCTTCAGACCTGAGCAAAGAGCTTAGGACAGGCCTGGCATGGTTAGAAGTACAGCCCGGAGCACACGCTCAGCTCCCTTGTGTATCCTGGGCCCTCGTGCTAATGCACGCTGGCCACGCTTTAATTAAGGCTGTGTGCAGAAAGCACTGAGAAAGGAGGCAGGACAGGCAGGCAGCTGCTGGAACCCCTCCTCCGCTGCAGGCTGCAAACAGCAGCCCTTTGTGAGCTGGAAGCTGGGGAAGATGCCCCGTGCTAACAGCAGCGGAGGCCAGGAACCCTCAGTCCCACAAGGGGAAGGGAGGAAGGGGAGGGGAGGGGCTCCTGAAACTAGCCGCTTACATCCTCAACAAAGCCCAAGGTATAACTTCGCTTTTAGCTCCCTTCCACCTGAGCAGGTCGCCCGCCATTCCTTTGTCTGGAATCCGCACTTGAAAACACACTCTCAATCTACTGCCTATAGTGGCCTCAGCGGGGAGATGTCAAAATTCACTGCAACCAATACCTCCAGGCGAACTGTGTTAGGGACCAGGAAGAGAGCCCAGAGAAGCTAGAAATCCCTGTACTGAGGAGTGTAGATTATCACTGAGGCGATACTGCTGTGATTCAAGGGCTGTGTGACATGTCTGATCTTCATGTCACTGGGAAGGGACATTTACATCACTCTGGAGGACTGCCTAGAAGAAGTGGCCTCTTTCTACTTTTATTTTAAGGGCTAGATACAATTTGGTGAGAAGTCAACTGTTAAAGTATGTACCTGTGACCCCGCACTGAGGAGGCTGAGCTGGAGGAGGAGGGTTTTCAAGCCAGCTTGAGCTACATAGCCAAACTCTGCATAAAATAAAATAGAGATGACTCTGTCCATAAGGTGCCTGCTAGACGATCATGATGGATACCCCGGCTGCCTCCCCAGCATCCGTGTCTATCATCCCAGTGTTAGGGAACACGTTGGCCGGCCAGCCAAGGCAGAGCAGTGAGATCCAGGCCCAGAAGCAGACTGTCTCAAATGGTGACAACAATAATAAAGATCAGGCAGAGAAGGATTGAGGGAGACCCCAGCACTGACAATGCACACTGATTCACAGAAACCCAAGCACGTCTCACACACACACACACACACACACACACACACACACACACACACACACACAAACACGCACCAAAAAGTCAATAAAATAGAACTAAATAAGGTAGAGTATAATGAAATAAGATGGCTAAAAGCCAGGAAGCAGGAAATCTACGAGAAAGAGAAGAGAGAGCTCATGGGTCTGAAGGCAGCGGCACCTGGGGACCACAGAAGCATCTATGGACTGCAATCGCTGTGAGCTGGGGGATGGGCAAAGACCAGGAACCAAGAGTAAGGTCATGGCAGGCCTCACGGGACACGGTCAGACTAAAACGCTGCTCTGTGTTCCTGAGCTTCCAGGGCCGGCAGCTCGGAGGGTAACCTGAGCATCTCTGTGGACACGACCATGAGGCTAGGAAGGAAGAGCCCAGAGGTGGGAAGTTTTCAGGGCCAAGTTCCCAAAGCCAGTTTCTGCCGGTTCTGACTTCCGTTTCCACCTCCCTGAAGCAGCCTCTAGAGTTATCATTCACAGAACACATTGACAGGGAAAAGTTATCCCCCCAGCAACCCCAGGATGTGGCTCAAGACTTCCTGCCCACATCCCCCTGAGCTGCCCTGAGGCCCAGGTCAGCAGCAGGCAAATGCTCCACTTGGAGGCTGCTCTGGGAAGAAACTCACAGTGTTTAGAAGACCAGCAAGGAGAAGAAAGTAGCACGCAGAGGGCTTGTAGGGTACTGTGGCAGGATCAGAAGAAAGAGATAGATGGACAAGGGAAGATGCACCAAGTACCCATAGGCAAGTGGTTCTCAACCTATGGGTCACAACCCCCATCTGGGTTGCATATAAGGTATTTAAATTATGATTCATACAGTAGTAAAATTACAGTTACGAAACAGCAACAAAATAATTTCATGGCTGGGGTCGTCATAACATGAGAAACTGTGTTAAAGGGTCGCAACATTAGGAAGGATCAGAACCACAGCTCTAGGCTCACGAATGGTTATTATGTGCACAGACTTCTCTTTTCAATAAAAATAAATAGAAGAGCAGCAAATCCAGCAAAGAATCAGCTACCTGCAGAATCTGTGCTAAGTGCTGAAGACTTTGGTTCAGGAAGTATTTCAGTGGAAGAAGCCCTTAGGGGCAAAGGCACAAGCATTGGAGCTTCACAAACCACACAGCCTGAGAGAAAGGGGAACCCAAAGGGAGAAATTCAGTACATGCAGAGATCTCTGTCAGCAGTGTTGTAGGGTCAGAGCCTGGGCCTTGGTAGCCCTAACAAGCCAGGTTCAGCCGCTCATCCTTGGCAGGGCAGTAAGCAATGATAAGAAACAGAAAGCAGCAGGTTGCTTAACACAGCCACACTGGGAAAGGGAATGTACATAGGCTGACCCCCAAGACCGTCTTTAGAGTAATGATAGAGGGTTAGGCTTAAAGGAAAGGCAAGAAATATGCACAAGCTGGCCAACCCTGGTCAAGATGTGGTCCCGCCCCTCTATGCCATCACCGTCTGAGCTCCAGCCTCTCCTTCAACATGGCCTGACCTGTCTGTCACCAGAACTGTGTGAAAGAAAGCTCCTTCTAGGGAACAAGCCTCTCCTCTGGCCGGCACCAGACTCCAGTTCTTTCCCTCTCTAGCAGGAGATTCCTGGACAAATTCCAGTTTCTTGGGGTGCATGATTTCAATAATCTGATAACCAAAAAAGAGAGGTGCAAATCCTCCTTAGATCATCTTCACTCCTGCCTGGCCATCATACAGCCTCTTCTTGGTGGTGAGGCCATGTGACTCGGGAGGAGTCTGTGAGAAGCAGTCTGTCCTATGAGTCCAAGCCACACCAAAGAACATGACTCCAGTCCTGCCGAAGTTCAAAGGGCCAGGTCTGGCCAGGGTGGACCCCCAGCACTCAGGAAGCAGAGGCAGGAGGATCTCTGTGAGTTCAAGGCCAGCCTGGTCTGCAGAGCAAGTTCCAGGACAGCCAGGGCTACACAATAAAACCCTGTCTCAGAAAACAATACTTAAGTATAAATAAATAAGTAAATACCACTCTAAACACTAAGATTTTACTCTTAGAACCCAGGAAGCCTCCTGGGGACTCTCAGTTACCTTCCTTCTTTCTTTCTTTCTTTCTTTCTTTCTTTTTTTTTTTTTGTTGTTGTTGTTGCTGTTGAGACAAAGTCTCCCTTACATAGCATCGGCTGACCTCAAACTTTCAATCCTCCTGCTTCAGCCTCAAGGTGCTATGGATTCAGATGGTGTCACCTGTCCTGGAAGTCACCTTGGTTCTTCTCTATCTGACCAAGTATCCACTGAGGTAAGGGGACACCTTGGGAAGTCCCCAGACTTCTCTACTAATGCAGACAAGTCATGTGATCTTACCTTATCTATCTCACTTCTGTTACCCTTAGGGTATAGAAATAAAAAGGACGTGGGCTTCAAGATGAAGAGAAGCTGATGGGGGACTTGCCACCAGGCCTGAGGACCTGGGTTCAGTTCCTCAGACCCACATGGTGGGAGGAGAGAATGGACATCTGAAAGTTGCCCTCCAGCTTCCACACATGACACACACATGCATAAAAATGATACAATAAATGGAAAAGCTTTCTAAAAGGATGCATACACATTATATTATCATGCTTAAAGGTCAAAAATTTAAACTAAATCAAATATTAAAATTCCCACAATCGGGGTGCTGGAGAGACGGCTTAGTGATTAAGAGTGGGGTTCAATTCCCAGCACCCACATGGTAGCTCACAACTCTCTGTAACTCTAGCTCCAAGGGATCCAATACCTTCTTCTGGCCTTGGGCCCCAGGCATGCGCATGGTACACAGACATATATGCAAGCACAATATTTTTTTAAAAAAATCCCCATACATAAAAAAGAAACCACTCCTTTCAGAGGTTTGCTTTCCTAGTTCTGAAGCTGCCTAATGTACTTCCATGTTGTGTGTGCCTGTATGTGTGATTGTGCACGTGTGTGTAGAGGCACATATGTGCCCGTGTGTGGAGAACACAGAACAACCTCAGATGTCATTCCCCAAGCACCTGTTTGGGTTTTTTGAGATAAGGGTCTCACTATGTAGCTTTGGCTGGCCTGTGTAGACCAGACTGGACGCAAACTCACAGAGATGCACTTTCCTCTGCCTCCCAAAAGCTGGAATTAAAAGGATGCGCCACTGCCTGACTCCAGTTTGGTTTTTGTGACAAAGTCTTTCACTAGCCTGAAGCTCACCAATTAGACTAGGCTGGTCAGCCAAGGCACCCCAAGAGTCTCCTTGCCTCCACCTCCCCAACAAGTGTGCACCACCACACCCAAATTGCTTGTTTGTTTGTATTTTTAACATGGATCCTGGGGGGTCAGATTCAGGTTCTGAGATCTTGGTTTGGAGTGCTTTTGGTTTAAGGGGCTTTGTTATTTAGTTCGAGGTTGTTGTTTTGTTTTAATGGAGCTATATATTTGCTGTGTGGTTGGTGTTAATTAATTGTCAACTTGAGAGAATCTGGATTCGCCTGGGAGGCCAGCCTCTGGACTTGCCTGTGAGGGATTATCTTGATTTTTGTTAACTGAAGTGGGAAGACCTGCCCACTGTGGGTGCCATCATTCCCTCAGTAGGGACGCTACACTGAATAAACTGGAGAAAAGGAACTAAGCAGGAATCTTGGCCTCAATTCTTGACTGTAGATGCAACAAGATCAGCTAGCTACCCTAAGCTCCTGCCACCGTGACTTCACCCCCATGATGGACCATACCCTGGAACCAGCAGCCAAAATAGCCCTTTCTCCCTTAAATTGCTTTGGACAGAGTATTCGATTGCATCAGCAAAAAAGAAACTAAGACACCACCTTAGAAAATGATTTTTCCCCTTGATACTGTTTCCAACATATCTTCATTTCCCACAGAACCAAGCAAGTATCCAGCCCCTAAAAATTAACATACTCAAGTCTTAAAACCAAAGTCAGAATACATTTTCTTCGATCATCTTGACAAAGACATCAATGTTGGCAGAACTCTGAGTTTTGAAGCTGAACTTTTATCCTCTCTCTGGCCTCATTATTACAACAGACCTGTTTTCACATTCGTTCATAAGAAGAGTGCTGCTATTTTCTACACTGCCTACCCATTATATGCCGAATCTATTTTAAAACCAAACTAGGACTTCCCTCTGAAATATTCCAAAATGCATTACCATAGTTTCATATAGATGCTCTAGCTTACCCAAATCATTATCTCACCAAGAATTATAAATTGAGTTCAAAGGGGAGATGGTTCAGTCAACAAAGTGCTTGCTGTGCAAGCGTGAGGACCTGAGTTTGAATCCCCAGCACCCATATAGAAAGCTAAGGGTAGCTTCGAGTACAGTGGAGGGCTGTGATGGGAATTGCAAGGACTTGCAGCATGCATAAGCATATACCCCTACACACGCACATGTGCACGCGTGTGCACACACACACAGAGGCACTGAAGTCACTGTAGTTTAAATGGGGCAAAATATGATTTATCGTCTATGCTTTAGGGTTTAACTAAACCAGAAGCAGTTAGAAGCAGCTCACAAGTGAAATGAAAGGCTTATAGAACATAACAGATCATAATAGACAGCACAACAGCATCCACATCTTAGAGGCAAGAAGTTAAAGAGACTGGAGAGATGGCCAGGGGTTAAGAACACTCGCTGCTCTTGCAAAGGAGCTGAGCTCAGCCCCCAATATCCCTGTCCCACAACTGGCCAGAACTCTATCTGCAGGGGGTTCCACACCCTCTTCGGGCCTCCTAGGATGTACAGAACATACACGGGCAATCACATGCGTACACATAGAAAACCAGTAAACGCGAATCTTTAAAAGGGAAGTTAAAGGATTTAAGTTAAACAATTCTACGATAAAGGAGTACGATGGCTTTCAAAAAGAAGCTCTTCCTAAGCCTGTGACCTGGCCTCATGGAGACTTTTTCCATCAAAAGTAATGGAACGTTTCTAGAATAATTCTCCTGACTGGGTATTACAAGTGAAGCTGAGTTTTCCTCCTATTCCTTCTCTATTACATGGCTTAAGCACATGAAGTGCAACACTGTTATTCCAAAAGGAAGACGCATTCACAACCCCATACTCTAGTCCTTATTCAAACACTCGGAGGAGGCTGCTGCCCTAACAGCTTTATAGGGCAAGGGGACACGCCTAAGGAGCCATTATTCTGTCTGTAAATCACCCCCCCCTTCATTTCATTCCTCCTTCTTCACATATGTAAATTACCATGTCTGATCTCCCGTGCCCCTACCAGCCACAACAACCAAATTGCTCTCGAGGGACATCCATTGCCTTGTTATTTTGGTCTCAGTATTAAAAAAGAGAAGGCAAGGGGAAAGAGAAGCTATTTATTATACTTTCAAAAATCAGAGTTCTTCCTGATTAGATTTCTGGCTCACTGATAAATGTTTATTCCCTGAAATATATTATTTCAGTATTCTGAATATTTGGTTATTTTAGAGCCAGGCTATTGTACACTGTTACCAGTATAAATTGTCTCTAATAATATATGCTGAGTTTTGAAGGGAGCATTTGGTCAAATTCTAATTCCTGCCCCCTTGGGATCCAGCCCCAACTTCCAGCAGAAGCATCAAAGGCGGCAGAGAGAATTTTAAACAACTTGCACACAGCCACACGGCCTAATAACCACGGTCTTTTCCCTCCTCCCCTGAAGCACCTTGTGGGATGCTTAGCACATCGAGCACAGATCTTTCTCTCCATCACAAAATTTTAAACACAGTGCCTTGTTCCCATCATTAAAAAAGAGAGAGAGAATCCAAAAATAAAAATAAGACAACACAATTCCTATCAGGGTTGAGCTGTAGCTCAGGGCTTAAACTTGTGAATCATTGCACACTTAATAAGAATAAATAGCACATGCGTCTCAGTGGAGAAAACTCACCATAGAAAGTCCAGATTACCACACAAAATCATCTATAGACAGAAGTTGTTCTGTTCTCATGCATCTCAGAATTGTAGGAAATTATTTTCTTTTCATGCCCTAAGACCCTGAAAGAAGGCCTTTCCATGTTTCTTTCATTAAAATCATACATGTGATTTCATTCCTGACCTTGCACGAGCCCCAGTCAAGAGGGAAAGGAGAGAGCTTCCTGCAATACTGCACTCATCGAGTTGCATCAGGCTCAAAATCCAAATCTCAGGGATGCGTATTTGTCATGTCAGCCCGAGCTGAAGGCATCTGCCAAGAGACTATTTTCACTATTCGGCTGGTGCCAGCCAGAATCCACTTCCACAAACCTGCATACTGATGAGACCGAAGCTCTCAGTTATTCCCCTCCGCTTCTCTCTCATACCTCTTCCCTCTGCAGAGGAGTGAAGCCATTTTACTAATTCATGAGTACCCTGATTATCCAACCATCTAAAAAATTTTTACTCATCAATAACAGTCAACTAAAAGCAAAGCACATCCCACGGGGGTTAGAGGGAAAGACAGGCAACTGCGAGTATTGATTGGCGAGACTTCCTGATACTCACTGAAGGCAGCCACTGCCAGGGCCAGGGTGACAATAATGGAGAACCAGGATACCCACAATGCCTTCTTCCTGTAGTTCTGGGCTTCGTGGGGTTTCAGCCGGGTGCTGCTTTCTAGTAAACCTGATAGAAACAGGGAGGAGAGGGAGTAAGGCATTTTCATACAACAGAACGCACAGCCAGAGCTACGGAATCTCATCCAAAGATTGCAAACCCACAGCCTGTGGGCCAAGATGTGTTTTGTCTGGCCCACACTACGTTTCTACAACTAGGAGACTGCACATCAAAAACAAAACAAAATTATCAAGTGTTCTGGCATTCCTTCTAAAGCCACAGGCCCTGGCAGTATCAGATAAGAGTTTCCACAGGGCAACAGGAGTTCTCCAAGCTAGAAGGACCCCTCCACACACCTCACCACTTCCTGAGGTCACACCATGCCAATCTTCATCCTCTGCACTAAGCCACTTGGCTCAATAGAATGTTCTCATCCCAACAAAACCCTTCATTAGGAAAGAACTGTAGTAACTAATTAGATGTTTGGGCTCCCTAGCTGTGAGCATTGATCCATTAGTACAGTCCCAATAGCAGTGTGGGGTTTATACAAACCAAGGAATCTGAGACCATTCAAATGCCCACTCTAGACCCCTAGGCAACCAGTAGCCATCAGGCCCAGATTATACAGCATGTTTTCTCTTTCCTTTGTATTGAAGCACACATTAAGCAAATAACTGATTAACCAATTAATTAAAAATTTAAAGCTTTCTCAGGGATCTAGGGAGAGAGTTCATTTTAATAAACTGCTTGCTATACGAATATGAGGACCTGAGTTTGATTCCCCAGAATCCTTGTAAAATAGATGGGCATAGTAACACATACTTGTAATCCTAGCACTTCAGAAACAGGGACAAGCACATCCCTGGGGCTCACTAGCCAGCCAGTATACCCTCCTTGATGAGTTCCAAGCCAATGAGAGACTCCATCTCAAGGTGTATAGCATTCCCAAGAAAAGACTTCTGATTAAACTACACCCACAGATGCATGTACACACACATACACATACTATCTGAATCTGTAAGTACATTGAAAACTGCTAAAGCCAGACCTAGCTTCCTAGGAAGGCTTCAAGTACAACAAGGCTTATCTCCTACACTTTGCACATAAGGAGTCCTTGACAAGAGTCTGTGATAACTCACCAGCAATGCCCACGGACACATCTCCGGGTTGATTTGTACTTCTTTCTTATCCTCTGAGAATGCAATGGTAGGGGCTGGAGAGGTGGTTAGAGCACACACTGCTCTTGCAGAGGACCCAAGTTTGATTCCCGTCACTCATGTTAAGCAGATCCCAATTGTCTGTAACTCCAGCCCCAGGGGATCTGACAGGATCTCCTGTCCTCCTCATATGCAGACATGTACACATACAGTAAATAATAATTATAGTATTTTAAAAATAATAAAATTGTAGCCAGGCAGTGATGGTACATGTCTTTAATCCCAGCACTTTGGAGGCAGTTCTCTGAGTTCAAGGCCAGCCTGATCAACAAAGAGAGTCCCAAGACAGTCAGGGCTACACAGAGAAAAGCTCTGTCTCAGAAAACCCAAAAGGAGGAGGAAGACAAAGATGATGATGTGTGTATATACTCTTTTTTAGTTACCAGCAACTTAAAATATCAGAAGTGTATCTTATACAAGTAAAGTCAACTGTGCCAGCTCTGGTTTCAGAACATATCTTTCAGAGACAGGGCGGCCTCGCCACACTAGCTGTAGACAATGGTGAACAGGAAGGTAAAGCTTAGGCACCATTTGTAAAAAGTCACAGCATGAGATGTACCACACACGAGTACCATTCCTGTATCTGACTGACCACCACTATTGGAGCAGAAAGGACAGGAGATCATTCTTCCTATAATTACGGTCATGACTGACACACCTACAAGACAGGTTAACATGAGAAAAACAACATAAAAACATATAGCAAATGTATTAAAACAAAGATCTATGCAATGGGTTAGAGATGTTGCTCACTCAGTAGAGTGCTTGCCTAGCATGCAAGAAGCCCCAGATTCCACCCACAGCACTGTCTAGCCACACATGGGGATGAATGACTGAAATCCCAGCACTTAGGAGGTGGAGGAAGGATCATAAGTTCCATGTTGTCTCCATCTTCAGAAACATAGGGAGTTTGAGTGCAGCCTGGCATACATGAGACTCCCTCTCAAAAATTAGTAAAACCAACAATCAGATAGTTACGAGGAAAGGATGAAGAAGAGGTAAGAGGAAAGAAGAGGGAGAGGAAAGAGGAGAAAGGAAGAAGTGGGAGGGGGAGGGAGGGAGGAAGGGAGGGAGGAAGAGGAGCGGTAAAGAGAGAGAGAGATCCCATCTATGTGACGTGGAAGGCTTCAGAAATAAAGACCCAAAAGCCAAGGGGAGCTATTTTTATGCTCCAATTCAATGAAAAATGCATATCCCTGTGGAGATGAGATTAGATAAGAGTTGAATGAGGCAGAGAGACTCAGCGAGACCTGTCTGCTCTGAGCCTTAGTGTTCCATAAAAGACACCAATGTGCTGAGTGTGGCACAGGCCCCCTTCTGGGACGAGGTCTTTTGATTGGCTCACCATTAGACAAGGGCAGTCAGAGAGTTTCTCTCTCTCTCTCTCTGTCCAGCTCTCACACTTCGGGAGGAGGTGTGCAAAACAATAATTCTTGGGTTTATGGTTATCTTTGAGGTAGGAGGGCAGAAATTTCTTTCCTGTTTTTTTTTAACATTTGGGATTTTTTAAATGTGTGCGTGTGTGTACACTGGTATGTGTTCGGGTTCATATGCACATGTGTGTGCACATATTTGGAGGTCAGAGGTTAACTTCAGGTGTTGTTCCTCAGATACTGTCTGCCACATATTTTGTGATAGTGTCTCTCTCTCTCTCTCTCTCTCAACTTGGAGCTCACCTATTCTGCTTAGGCTGGCTGGCCTGTGGGTCCTGGAGATCTGCCCATCTCCAGCTCCTCAGTGCTGGGGATACAAGCATGTGCCACCACACCCAGCATTGGTTTTACATGAGTTCTGGGCACACAACTCAGGTCCCCATGCTTGCAAGGCCAGCACCTTACCAACCCAACCAGCTCCCCAGCCAGGAATTCTAGTTTCCATGGTCAGCCTTGGGGTGCAAAGGTAAGGAGAAGAAAAAGGACAAGGCTTTGTTTTTAAGGCCTTCCAGAAACATTCAGCTCAGAGTGTCCAGCAGGCCAAGGTAGTGTGCTTTGGGGAATCATTTTCTGAGCCCTATCACTGCCCAAAGCAGTATCCTGTTTAAAAGAATCAGGACAGCTGGGCGTGGTGGCCTGTGCCTTTAATCCCAGAACTCAGGAGGCAGAGGCAAGGCAATCTTTATGAGTTGAAGGCCAGATTGGTCTACATAGTGTATTTCAGAACAACCAGAGCTATACAGTAGAGTCTCTCTCTCTCTCTCTCTCTCTCTCTCTCTCTCTCTCTCTCTCTCTCTCTCTCTCTCACACACACACACACACAATTATAACAAAGATCCAGCTGAACTACCTCAGCCCAGTCATCTTTGAACAGGCCTCAAAGCATGCAGGACTTTGCAGACAGGTGTTTTGTGAGTAGGTAGCCCAAGAGACATCAGAGTGAGCAAAACCAGGCGGGGAAGGGGCACTTCTATAGGATCAGACATCAGACATCAGGCGGGGAAGGGGCACTTCTATAGGATCAGACATCAGACACCAGGCGGGGAAGGGGCACTTCTATAGGGTCAGACATCAGACATCAGGCGGGGAAGGGGCACTTCTATAGGATCAGAGAATAAAGGAGAAAGCAAGCAGGCATTATCAGCCCCATCTTCACCTTTGCACTGGGAAACTAGCCTCAAACCTCCTACATTAATTCAGACACGGAGCTGCAGTTGTAGCTGGGTTGGCACAGGGTCTGCCTACCACACACAAGGCCAGGTTCTAACCCCAGCACCAAATAAAAGGGGCAGGGTCATAGACAGCTAAGATCCCAGCCCTCCGGAGGTGGAGGCGGAAGATTAGGAGTTCAAGGCCATCCTCAGCTCTACAGTGAGATTGAGGCCAGCCTAGGCTACATAGACTCTATCTCCAAATAGTAAATAAGTGAGAGCAGGTTGAGGAGAAGAAGTCAGGCCTCTTGTCTGCACAGATTCTGCTGCAGGTCCTGGCGCCTTCGAATGATAACTTGACAGCACAGTTTTCTGTTTCTTCCTGGGCTCTTGAAGAAAAATCTCTTTTTTATCCCTAAAAGCAAATCACTCCTGTGTCCACGGGAAGCTATAACCTAGAATAAACAAGTCCCATGCACCTCTAAAAGCTCCCTTCCCTTTCCCAAATGAGTTGGGATGGTTCAGTGGGAATGGTGTTGGCTGTGAAAGCCTGAAGTCCTGGGTTCAGATCCCAGGAACACATAACAGACAGACATGGAGGCATACCTGTCACCTTAGTGCTGGGGAAGTAGAAGCAAGAGGATCATGGGACTTTCTGGCTAGTCAGTCTAGTGAAAAGGCAACTCCAAGTTCAGTGAGAGACCCTGTCTTGAAAACCAAGGTGGAGCGAGATTTCATCTCAGGGAAGCCACACCCATGCAGTTTCATCAGTATGGCTGCCTACACAAGACCTGAACAAGGATGACACGGACCCGCATGCTAGCACGGAAGGAGGAAATCATATGGAGTCTCAACCCTAGACTAAGAACCGCAGGCAACTAAGGAACACTGAGAGCAGGAGAAACAGTCTTCTCCAGAGACAAGTCCGAAAACTGGTTACCAAGTGATCAGCCCTGTAGGCTGAACTTACATATAATAACAATTAGAGAAACAGCCTGCGAATTCGAGAGAGAGCAAGGAGGGTTGTTCAAGGGAAGGGTTGGAGGGAAGAAAGGGAAAGGGGAAAATGATGTAATTATATTTTTAATTTGAAAATTAGGAAAAAATAAGACTCCAAAACTGGTGTTTTAAAGGGGGGGGTTGTGAGATAAAATTTAAAAAGAGTTATTTTTCAGTTTTTTTGAAAATGTTTCTCTATGTAACAGCCCTGGCTGTTCTGGAACTCACTCTGTAGACCAGACTTGGCCTTGAACTCATAGAGATCCCCGTGTCTATGCCTTTCAAGTGTTGTGCTTAAAGGTGTGTGTTGCCACCACCACCATCATCCCTGAATTTAAAAATAAATTTTAAGTTGAAAAACCTTAATACACACACACACACACACACACACACACACACACACACACACGTGTGTGCTTTCTTCCTGGTCCATTGGTTTCAGGAGAAGTGAAACCACACCACTTAAGTAGCAGCTCAAACGAATGGTTCATTTGCCAGGCATTCTAACAGCACCCGTTTTAAGAGGTTTGTCCAGTGAAGGCAAAAACATGATCCCTTTGAGAAGTTGGTTTACTTTTCCACAGGGGGACAGCCATTACTGGGAACACTCCTGCCCACTCTGCCAAACAACATTTCTTTCTCCCTCCAGAGCTGGCTGGTTTCGCCAGCACACCTGGCCCTGACCATGCCTGCCCTGTGAGTGTTTCCTCTGGCCTCACCAGGATCAGCACTCACTACAGAAGATTCAAGTGGGAGCCAGAAGGGGCTGGACCACCTGCTCCAGTGAGCCAGGAGGACTGGAGGTTCTTCGGAGATCAACCTTCCCTGTGGCTCCCCTGGGAGACTGAAAAGTTGAGGAGGGAAAAACAACATAAAGTCATTATCATGGAAACACTTCAAAAGAGGAAGGACTTTTCTCTTTCGGTGCAACTGTGCTTATCTCTTTGTTTCCTTTCTAAAAACTGCAGCTGCGGGGCTCAGGAGGAGGCTTAGTGGTAAAGCACTTGCCACACAAACATGAGAACCCCGAAATCTACATAAAAACGCAGGAATAGCGGTGTATGTTTAGGTCCCCTGGACGCTCACTGGCCAGAAAATGGAATCAACCAGTGAGAGCATCTGTTCCCAAAATAAGCGGACAGCACTTGAGAAGTGGTACTTGAAGCTATCTCTGCCCTCTACATATGAGCACCAACACACACAAATATCATAGACATACATAGGTACCCACGTGGCTGATGCCAAGAACGGGCATTTTATACCCCAAAGGAAGTAGAATGTGATGACCCCCAAGGACTCGGCTCAGAAATGATGGGTCTCCACACAGATGCTCCTTCTGCATGCATGTCAGATGCTTTCCCACGCAAAAGCCACAGGGATGTGGGGGAAGAGTGAGGGTTCAGACAGCAGTGTATCACAAGTGGGAACCAGGCAGGCTAGCCCAATGGAAACAGGCCTCAGGTCCGTGTGCAGCGCTGCAGCCCCCTGCCCACAGCCAGTCTCCAGGATGAAATTTTAACCTAACTTAAACTCCACAGTGTGGCTCTGACAATGCCAAGGGATATGTTAACAAAGGAGGACGGGGGTAAACGTATGTGAAGATGCTATTCCTCAGCGGTCTGAACAACTTGTCATTGATTTTTCCTATGCTTACCCACTTTTGTTGTTCTTGTTGTCTCTGGGTTGAGTCTCACTCTGCAGTCAAGACCGGCCCAGAATTTGGTGTGTAGCCCAGGCTGGTGGCCATGAACTCACAGTGATCCTCCTGCTCCTCTTTCCCAAGTGCTGGTTGGTGTTCTAGGCCAGAGTCACCACACCAGGCCATTGAGCTTTAATGCTCTGATATTGGGTTTTTGTTTGTTTGTTTGTTTTAATTGGAAGAGCAGCTGGGGAAAGTGCCCAATAAAGTCTATAACTCTGTAAGGAGGGCCACATCCTAAGGTTTGAGACAAATCATAAAAAATGGATATTAAAGAAGGGGAGAGGGAGGAAACCACTAAGATGAATTGGGCCTCTCTTCTGTGCGTGTGTGTGTGTGTGTGTGTGTGTGTGTGTGTGTGTGTGTGTTAGTTCCTGAAGGCCTTAAACCACAAAATGTTTGCTTGCTTCCTGAGCCACAGGCTCAACCAGTTGTCACAGTAGTGTTGGGACATTCTGGGCTCTCTGGAATTCTGAGAACTAGCTCATATCTCTTCTAAGAAGAAAATGTCCCCCAAAATCCCAAACCACTAGTTATAAAGCAACTTTCCAATAGGAATCAGCAGTGGTCTGCCATAGGGTTCTACCGCCTCAGAAGGAAGTCAACACAAAAACCAGTATGGAAGACGCAGCCGGGGTGCCCATCCCCCACACCCTGTGGGGATGGGGCCTAAGCAGAAAGCCATTTAAAGGGAGAGCTGGAGACCAGGGAGCCGTCCTCTTCCCTGGTTCCTGTCGCTGGTGGGAAGGTGGTCCTAACCCATGAACCATTTCCAAGAGATACCAAAAAAAAAAAAAAAATGGATATAAGAAAGATAAAACAGCACAACCATATAAAATATTACACCCAAGCTTCCAGGAGGCTTCTGATTTAACTGGAGTTTTTCATTTGTCATTAACCCTTTGCAGCCAGGAATGGGTGGAACAAAAGAAATGTCACAGCGACTTTCAGCTAGCTCAAAAATGGCACAGAACCCCGGGTTCTGTAGGGGACACAATGCATCCTAACAGAGAGATCGTGTGTGATATGTGAGCTTCCACACAGCAGTGGCTTATGAACAGCCAATGCTTTCAGGAGACAATATAATAGAAAATGAAGTTCATTTGACCACTGACAGAAAACCTAAAGAATGTATTCAGAAAAGGGTTTTGTTTCCTTGTAATTTAATGCTGAAGCAGGGCCTCTTGATATTGATAAATATCAATTCATTCCAGTCTGGGTTTCTTGTCTGTCCTTCTGCAGGGGTTAGGAGAGACTGGCCAGCTCTTACAGATAACCCGCAATGCTACAGAATTAAGCCCAACCCGGGGCATCCGTCTTTCTTCAATACAAAATGTTTAAATCTTGCAATGCGAGTTACCACGGAGTAAAGGTAATTCTAACACCCCAGAATTAAAGCGAGAGGTTCTTCGGGGTTTCCGAGGGTGCCACCTTCTCTCCTGTCCTCAAGGCTATACAGTTCTGAGGGAACAGGGAATGAACCTGCAACCCGGGTGCAGAACTCGTTCCAAGCTGGAGCAGCTCCAGTTCCCCGCACAGCATCTCTGCCGCTTCTCTGGGAAATCTGTTTCCATGTCATCCTGTTTCACACGCTACAATTCGGAATCTCTAAGGAAGGAATCCTGCATCCCAACACGAAACCGGAATATAAAGATGTGCAAGGTACTAAGAATAGGACAGAAACCTGCTGGAACTAAAATAATATAAGCACTCTACAGTCGACAGATGAAAGCTTCCAAGGAAAAAAAAATGAGTAGAGGTGTTCAGAGCCGGCTGCCTGGGAAGGGCCTGGCTGCAGAGACCCCAAATCAGCCACCAAGGGTTTTTAGCAGAACTGTTGATAATTTTCGAGGGGTCCAATTCGGAAGCAGTAAGAAAGAGCATAGGTGTAGTAGATGCGATCATCTCCGCAAAGAATCCAAGCCGAGGGCCACGAGGGCAGGATGGGGAAGGAGAGCGAGGCGGGATGAATAAAGGGAGCCCTTGCGTTGGATGCAGGCCCCCTAAGGAGGCAGTGGCTGCGGACAAGAGCTGGAGATGCCTTCCGGGAGATGCACGGGTCCAAGTCCAGCGTCCAAGGAAGGACTCTGAGAGTTGGACACACGTTCTCCAGGAAGTACCAGCTTTGAGTAGCATCTGTGCAGACCAGGTTAGCGGTCAGAGCCCCCAAACCCCAACCGCTCTGCCAGCACCCTCACACTGTAGAGCGGTGACCGCTGTGACCCAGAACCTCAGAGAAAGTCAGGCCCTATTGAGTGCAGAGGCTAAGGGGACCTATGAGGCACCCCGCCACAAATCCAGCAAAAAGAACTTTCCCCGGGTGAATGGCAGGGATCGCGCGGCGGGATGCATTAGAACCCACATCTCCCAGCACGGAGATGAACCCTCTCAGTCTCCTCTAAGCGACCAAGAACCCTATCTACAAACTTTTCCCGAGGACACCGGACAAGGCTGGCCTAGGCACCCGCTGGGATCGGGAACCTGAAAGGCGCTCCCAGGAGGCACCGCCCCCGGCCGGCACAAATCCCGAGAGGGGGGACCGTTGTATCTGCTCTCCCGCGCTGAGCCGCGCGTACAGTGGACAGGTGGCTTCCGAAAGGCGGTGGGGAAAGGGCCCGGGGCGGTGGCAACTCACCTCGATCCTCCAGCCCGTCGCTGAACTGGCCGCTCTCGCTGATCCGCGGCTGCCGCTCCTCGTCCGGCTGCACTGAGGAGCTTACCGGGGCCGGGCTGGGGGCGGGGGCGGTGGTCGAGGGCGCGTGGCCCCGCGGTGGTGGTCGCGGAGCTCCGGGGCCAGGGGGACTGCGGCGCTCGCTGCCCAGGGCCGGCTCCATGGCGCCGGGGCTGCAGATCCCCGAGGAGATACCGACCGCTTGTCCGAAGTGACAAGGGACCGAGGGCGCGGATACGGAGAGCTTCACCCCGACCGCGGTGAGCGGCAGCTCCGCCGCTAGCTTGGCGTGTGGAGGAGGCTGGGGCCGCGATGTCGCTGCTGCGCTCCGCCCCCGGGGGCAGGTGCGGGCGACAGGGACCCGCCCCGAGGCGCTGAGCCCGGCCACCGGGATCAATGCACCGAGGCGGGTGGAGAGGGAGGGCCCCGCACGGGCCAGGCGCGCGGAAGCCGAAGGACTGTTAGGGGGCGTGGGGACCAGCCTGCGACTAGCGCAGGACTGGGCGAGGGCGTGACGGAGGACGCGCCCCCCACTCGCGTCGCGGATTGGGTGCCCAAGAGGAACCCTTCCACCCTAATTGCTCTGCAGTCGTCCGAGACTGTGGCCGAGAGTGGGCAGGAGAGAAAGCGTCGGAGCTCGTCCCTCTTTCTCTCGTGGATCCATGCAGGTTACAGGGTTTGCACCTGGTTCCCTCCTGCCCAGGCCGGTATCGGAATTCACCTGTCCCCAAGTCCTTGTATCTCCTGCCTTTGAAGGGCTTTAACTCTCCTCCCTATTTCCCTCCACCAACTTAGATGGAGGATTTGCTGTTACAGTGGTTTCTCCCAATGCGACTATCTCTGGGCCTTTTTCCATCCGTCTGTCCCATTTCCCTGTCTGAACATCCAAGATCAACCCCCCTTGAAGACTCCTCTTCCTGCCGGTCCTTCATCCATGTTCTCCACATCTCTGACCCTAACAACTTTCATACCCTTGCGCGGTAGTGCTGGTCTCCCTAACGAAGCTGCAACCTGGTCCACAGGGCCGGCCCGGGAAGACTCACAAGAGAATCAGCTCTATAGAGTTTAAATTTTATCGATAGGTTAGTATCAGTCTCTAAATTTAATCTGAGTGTTCTAACATGCCAATGCCTTTATTTAAAGGAAACCACCCTAGTTTCTTTCCAGAGTAACCGGTTTCCTTTTTAGTTTCCGCTCTGCCGGTGATCATGGAAGTCAGCCTAGAATTTAAACGTCTCTGCAGGGTTCCGGAGATGAAAGGGGGGGGCGTATATTTTATTGGGATCAGATCTGAGTGATCCTTTTTTTAAACAATATTTTCAACTATAAACTGAAAGCGTCAAACTAGGTCATTTTAACAGCCCCTTCTTTTCCCAAAAGAAAAAGAATCACGCCATGCTTGCTGGGCTTTAAGGCACGTGCGCGCGCACACACACACACACATGCTTACAATTTCTACCCTCTGGTCCTGATGCTGCCCTCGATAACAATGCTTCAAATGCACTGAGTCCCCAGTCCTCCCACATCCTGGATTGTGGGGCGGGGGTTGTTCCAGGTTATTCCATTGGATGTCCTGTCAAGGGTTCTCAGAGAATCACCTGGCTACCAAGAACAGAAAAAGCGCAGGCCTTGAGCGCAGCTGGAGGGCGATGTCACAGGCTGCGACAGAGTTGGCTGAAACCTTAGCGAGAGTGTTTTTAGACTCCATTTCCTCCTTATTCTGCTTTTTGAAAATCATTTTTTTCTCTCTCTCTCTGGTGCTGGGAACTTTAGCACGAAACTATATCCCCCTCCAATGTGTGTGTGTGTGTGTGTGTGTGTGTGTGTGTGTGTGTGTGTGTGTTTGGTATTTTAACAAGCATTTCTTCTTTGCTCTCCGATTCAGTTGATCTTGAGAACTGCCTAGAAGTCTTGGAACGGCCCCCTCCCCAAACCCCGCCTCCCTCCCCTTGCCGATGCACCTGCCGGCCGCGGCCTCGCCTCCAAACACACACAAGCTGTATAGCAGGCTCTCTAAAAGAAAGAATCATTGTTCTGGTTCCTCACTTTATTTTGTATCCAGAGCATCACACATGTAAAGGTGTAACTGAGCAAACTGGGGCTCGTCAAGCTCCCTCGCGTTCGGTATCACAGCAAAGTCAGTACTTTGAAAGGGAGGAAGAGGGTTCAGAAGCAAGGGCTGTTGTAAGCTTCTCCTTCCTTTTATGCTCCAGCTCCCTTCAAACCAAGCCCCTGCCGATTCCTGGGAGATTATATTAGCTGCTTTCTTTAAGGGAGACGGCGTGGCCGGCACCTTGCTAAAGGTTTCACAAGCATCCCCTCCCAGTTCAGCTGCGGCACAATTCGCAGCAGCTCCGCCCCCTAGGGGACATTCTTGAGAAGTTCGGGTGCTTTCTTTGATGCCACACTAGATGCATAAGCCAGCCTGGGTCTTTGATTCTATAAAAATGTGCTTCCAATCACATTAGAAATTTAACTGTGTTTTATATGTGGACATGAAATATGTTGACATCTTTTGAATATACACAAAATTTTCTAAAACTACAACTAGCATGTAAGTCGAGGCATATGGAATTTGTACTGGCTAGTCTTATATTAACCTTACATGCAAACTGGAGTTATCTGAAAGAAGGGAACCTCAACTAAGGAAATGCCGCCATGAAATCCAGCTGTAGGATTTTCTCAATTAGTGGAAACTGGGGGAGAGCCCATCCTGTGGTGGGTGGCCCTGGGTTCTTCTGTAAGAATGCAGGCAGGAACAAGCCGGTAAGCAACACCCCTCCATGGCCTCTGCATCAGCTTTGGCCTCCAGGTTCCTGCCCTGTTTGAGTTCTTGTCCTGACTTCCTTTGATAAACAGCAATATGGACGCATAAACAAAATTAACCCTTTCCTCCCCAGGTTGCTTTTGGGTCACAGTGTTTCATTGCAGCATTAGAAACCCTCACTAAGACAGAACTCTTCTAATTTCAGGAACTCTGGCCGCTGAAGGCAGCTGCATTCCCCACGTCTGAGTCAGCAGTCAGCATCTCTGTGCCCATCGTATGTGTAACTGCCACAGGCCAAGGAATTCCATATGTGTTTATGAATATATTTATTGAGATTTTATTTCAACACTCTAAACATGAAAAAAATGCCAAAAAATATTCTAGAATCTTCTCATCCTTCTGTTTCTAAATCACAAGTAGATGCAGACCTCTGAGTTCTGCTGGCTTTCAGTACAGTTCTGAGTGGTCATTTATCACAGCAAATGCACATTAATTATGTATGGTGCTACTTTTGTTCCTCTGCTATCATTATATTGATTTTAAAATTAGATATGTAGTACCCATAGATTCATTTCACATTCGTAAAAGCGAGTGGCCCTAAAGAATTGTAGAGGGGAGGAAAGGGGGGAGGGAGGGAGGGAGGGATAGAGGGAGAAAGGGAGAGGGAGAGAGAGAGCGCTGACCAGAGTTCAGTTCTCAACACCCACCTTGGACAGCTCACAGTCACCTGCAGCCCCAGCTCCAGGGGATCTGGTGCCCCCTTCTGGCCTCCGAGGACACTTGCACTCACATGCACATACGCACACACACAGATAGACACACATAATTAAAAATAATAAATTAAATTATTTTAAAATGATTTTTTAAAGGAAGAAAGCCATTCCAGCAGGAAGCTGCGAAGGAAACGTGACTCGGTTGCAGTCAATGAACCAAACAAGGCATTAAGAAAAGAAGAAACTGGGAATGCCGGGGAGCCCATGAAAATGCTTAAGTTTTATGCAAACTAAAAACTGTCCTAAGCAATAAAGCCAACTTTATTTTATTTTATTTGAGGCAGGATATCATGTAGCCAAGGCTGGTCTAGCAGTCACTTATGTACCTGAGGATAACTTTGAACTTCTGATCCTCCTGCCTCCACCTTTCAGGTACTGGTATTGCAGGCATATGCCACAATGCCCAGCTTACGGTGTGCTGAAGATAGAAGCCAGGACTTCATGCCCAGGGCTTTTTCCATGTTAGACAAGCAGTTTGCCAACTGAGCCAACTAACCACCCAGCCCTTCCTTTTATGTCTTATATAAACACAACCAGCCCTGAAGAGCATGTGCCCTGGAAGACAAGTACCCCAGGGCTGGATGGGGCTAGGAGCTAGCTGTGCCATACAGGAGTGTCTATGGTGGGGCCAGAGTCGACCTCAGTGCCATCTATGAGGAGATCCCTAAGGTCCCTTGAAGAGTAGCAAGTATGTATGTATATAAACAGTGCCTGCACTAGGGAGTGCTACATTTATAAACTCTTTCTCATAAAAAAAGAAAAGAAAAAACGCAAACTAGGTCACGATCACAGAACATTTAGAGAGATGACATATTTATGAGAAGCATTATTTATTTTAGAGGCTTTGTAGGCAAAACATTCTGCTGTCAGCCCCGCGGGTCCATGAGCTCTGTACCTGTGCATTCTGCAAACCATAGACCACAGTAGACATGTTTAAATTGTACTTCTACCGAATCTACAGAGATCCCTTTTTCTGTCTTCCCTGCCCTGTGTGTGTGTACACACATGTATGTGTGCATACGTGCATGCACATGCGTGCATGTGTGTGCGTGTGTGTGTGTGTGCAGGCCAGAGGACAACCTCATATGTTGATCCTCAGACATGGTCTACTTTTTATTTTTCTTTTATGTTAGTGTCTTTCTCTGGCCTGGAACTCGCCACGTAGACTCAATGGGATCCCATGTCTCTCCCTCTTCATTGTGTGCCACATTTTGAAATATAGGTGCTGAGGAGTGGATTCAGGGCCCTGTGCTCACAAAGTGAGCACACTGGGTTATCTCCCCAGCCCAGAGATTTCTTTCTCCTCATTATTACTAAACAATACAGTGCAACAATCATTTACACAACAGTAACTTTATTATGAGCTGGTTGGTTTTCAACTTGACACAACCTAGAATCACCAGGAAAGAGGGTCTCAGTGAAACACTATCTAGATCAGCGATTCTCAACATGTGAGTCACAACCCCTTTGGGGGTCACATATCACCTATCCTGCATAGCACGTGCTTACGTTACGACTCATAGGAGTAACAAAATCACATGTATGAAGTAGCGACGGAATAATTTTGTGATTGGGGGTCACCACGACATGAGGACCTGTATGAAAAGGGTTGCAGCTTTAGGAAGGTTGAGAACCACTGCTCTAGATCATGTGGGCCTGTGGCCATGTCTGTGGGGGGTTACCCTAGTTATTAGTTGACCGACTGTAGGTGGGACCATCCCCTAGTTTGGAATCCTGGGCTGTAGAAGAGTGAAGAAAGCAAGCTGAGCAGCGGGCATGCTAGGACTCGGTATCTCCCTGCCTCTCACTGTGGATGTGAGCAGCCATTTCAAATTCCTGCAGCCTTGACTTCCCCACAATAGGGAACTAGGACCTAAAACTGGAACTGCAAGCTAAAGAAACTCTTCTTCCCCTACGTTGCTTTATTAGGCCACCTGTCACAGCAACAGGAACTATACAGTGAGCAGCTTAGAGATGATTTCAGTGTACAGGAAGAGATGCATGTAAATCGTTTTATGCAAGGGATTTTGATGTGTGTGTAAGAGTCCTGGAACCAGTCCACCAGATACCATGGAGCAAGTAAGCTATAAGATATCCAAAAAGACGCTGTAGAGACAGCTCAGGAGTCAAAGGCACTTGCTACCAAGCCTGACAACCTGATCTTCAGAACCCATATTGTTGAAGGAGAACCAATTCCCTCATGTTATCCTCTGGCCTCCACATAGGCACCATGGCACATATACACCAGAAAGAAAGAAAGAAAGAAAGAAAGAAA
>NC_022013.1:2959900-2968714 GCF_000317375.1 Microtus ochrogaster | reverse complement strand
AAATGAGAAAAAAAAAGAAGCTGCTTTGACTTGTGGCAGGGCACAATAGAACTAGGCAGAAAAACTAAACTGAATGCTGGGAGAAAGAAGGCAGAGTCAGAGAGATGTCATGTAGCTGCCACAGGAGAAATACTCTCTGGAACCTTACCAGTAAACCATGAGACTAGTGATAAAATATAAAATAATAGAAGTGGGTTAATTCAAGATGTAAGAGTTAGTTAATAGGAAGCCCAAGATAATAGGCCAAGTAGTGTTGTAATCAATATAGTTTCTGTTTGATTATTTGGGTCTGGCTGCCTGGGAACGAGCAAGGAGCCCCTGACTACAGGAACTGGTGGAGGTTTTCTTACTCTTAAGCCCTAACAATGTACTTCTTCTATCAAGCCCATATCTCTTAAACCTCCCACAGACAGCACCATTCACTTGGAACTAAGTGTTCAAATGCCCAAGACTATGAAGTACATGTCTCATTCAAATTACCATATAGGATCTCACTATGTAGCCCTGCCTGGCCTGGAACTCTGTATGTAGTCCACGCTGGTCTCAAATACACAAACAACTGCCTGCCTCTGCCTCCTGAGGGCTGGGGTTAAAGACATGTGCCACCACCATGTCTGCTAAAAAAAGAATTTTTAAATGTCATCCCTGCTTTCAAGGGATGCACAGTCCCACCAATGTGTTGCATTTCTGCATTGCCAGCCTTACCATTTGGAGCAGCAGACTTCAATTATGCTGCACCCAGCCTAGAACAGCTGGCTCATACTGGTCAGCCAATGTGTTAGCTATTTTTGCTCATCAATTTGATTAAATGCTCAACAGGAAGACTTAAGGAAGATGAGAGTTCTTCCAGCTGCTAGTTCAAAGGAAACCGCTCACCAGGAAGCTCAAGGCTGAAGGCACCCAGGTGGAGGTAGTAGAAACTTGCAGCATTCTGGTTCATCTTGCTGTAGTAGAAAACAGGTAGAGAGCCTTGGTGGAAGCAGAAGCAGGTACCACCTCCCAGGGCTCACCCCTAGGTACCCATGTCTACCAGCTTCATTCCACAAAGGTCCCATAATCTCTCAAAATACCACCACCAGCTGGGGAGCAAGTGTTTAAATGTGTGAGCTTGTGGGGCCATTACATATGCAAACGTCACAACTAGAGGCAGTTCTGATTTGGGTATCGCAAGTTCCATGTCCTGAAAACACCTCGACGACTTGGGAACAAGGACAGTAAATAGTCCAATCAAAATATTTCATAACAATCCTGTTTATACGAAGCTCATTTGGTGAAGACCTTGCCTGGTGTCCATGAGACTTTGAGTTCAATCCCCAGCACTGTTTTTGTAGCAGCACAAACCTACAGTGCCAGTCCTCAGGAGGTGGAACAGGAGACCAGGAGTTCAAGGGCACCTTGAGATACAAAGCAACTTTGAGGCTGTCTTGGGCTACACGGGACCTTGTCTCAAAATAAGCAAATAAATACACAAAAATAAATGAGACCCCAGCCACCTCTGTCCACTTGATAAATCTCTAGGGGCATCTGAATCTCTGGCAATGGGGTCCAGGCAATTGTGTTCTGTAAAGGATTTAACATACAGTCAAGTGTGAGAAGGCATTGGATGAGATCAGAGCACCTGACTGTGAACTTCGAGCATCAACTAACGCTCTTGGTAAGTACACAGTCCATTCAGGTGGCTTCCAGCGAGGCCCAGTTTTCTACAATTCTAACCGGTTCCTTGTTGTTCATGAATGAGTCACACTCTGCGTGGCAAGGGCTTGGAATCCATGAGCAGAAGTTTTTGTTTTCCACACCATTATCTTTCTCCTTCTCCTCCTCCTCCTCCTCCTCCTCCTCCTCCTCCTCCTCCTCCTCCTCCTCCTCCTCCTCCTCCTCCTCCTCTCCCTCCTCTTCCTCCTCTTCTTCCTCCTTCTCCTCTTCCTTCTCCTTCTCCTCCTCCTCCTCCATCATGAACCTGCAGGTATTCAAGTCTCTGTACTGCTCCTGTCCCCTGTGCCCATGGCAGGAGGCAGAGGCAGGACACCGTGCCTGGCTTTTCTGTGGGTCCTGGGGATCCAAACTCAAGTCCTGATGTTTGAGCAGCAAGCACTCCATCCACTGATCCATCTTCCCTGCTTCAGATTTTTTAAATAATGGATATATATTTCATTTTAAATAAAAATAGCATTTTAAACCAACTTACAAGGGTATTAAGCATTATAAACAAGTCGGTGCCCCATAAATTATTCTAGAATATTCTCCTAATGCAAATGTTAACCAGAACTTTGGAGGAGGGTGGGTCATCATGGCTGTCAAGTTCAAGCACCTTCCTAGAATAACCAACGATTTTCTAAAATGAAAGCAAACTGATAGGAGGCGATGCCTGGCAGGTCTTGGAACATACTGTCAAAGCCACAGAAATGAGGAGCTAGCAAGGGGCTCAGCAGGTCAGAGCACTTGTTACAGCGGCACAAGGACCTGAGCTCAGATCCCAGCATCCATGCAAAAAGCCAGGTGCACCTGCATGTGTCTGTAACCCCAGTGCTAATCTGGGTCAGAACAGGATTGCTGGGGCTCCTTGGCCATCCGCCAAACTTTGGGTTCAGTGAGACTCTGTCTCAGGGAATAAAGAGAATGATAGCACAAGATATCCAGCATCCTCCTCTGGCTTTCAAGCATTTGTGAACAGGCACTATCTACAGCCCCCACACATACAGCACACCACCTCTGTCTGTCTGCCTGCCTCTCTCTCTCTCTCTCTCTCTCTCTCTCTCTCTCTCTCTCTCTCTCTCTCCCTCACGCACGCACGCACGCACGCACACACACACACTAAGGAACTATACTCCAACCAAGGAAAATTTCCATCTTCATGAGCTCAGCTGGACTTACTTACTTACTACTGTCAGGAATGGCCCTGAGGACTGTTGATATTCCTTCCTAGAAGAGGGAGTGAGGTGAGTTATTGGACCCTCACCTCAGTACCTGGCCACTCCTCCCAGCAATCATTTCTGTGTGATTTCGCTCTGTTTACAGGTGTTCTTGGGGTCTACAGGAGGTGCCAGAGTATGTAGGCTGGGAAGAACTAAAGGTGTGGGCTCTGTCTGTATGACTATGGGGCAGCCATCATCGTGATGGATGAAGACCTTCCAATGCGCTGCTTTGGGGTCATTTACACTCCTTGATAGGATGACCCCTCACCTCACCCATGCTTTGTAAGCAAGCCCAATACACTCACTGGTTCCCCAGGATGAACTACGGTAAAGTTATATTTTTGTTTGTCATTAGGACCTTAGGTGGCAGGGGTAAATGTCCACATCTCCCCTAGAGAAGGAATTTTAGTAAAAAAAAAAAAATACACAATAGCTCACAATTATTAGCAGAATTACCTAGATAGTAACCTCTGAGTAGAAATTTCAGTTTAATTTAATAAAAATGAATATAGAAATAATGGCAAATGCCTCTGAATGGTAGTTATTGGATAAAGATGGTGCTTCAAATCAGATAAGACAAATGAATCCTTCAATGCACAGTGTTGGAACGGCCAATTGTTCCTGGGAGGGGGGAATGCCTCCTCCATGTGACCTCTGAATCCAACAAATTCTAGTGGAACCCAAACTGAAATAGGAAGAATCAAGATTATAAAACTTGAGCAAATTCTAACAGAAGATGAGAATGTAAATATGGAAACACCAAGTAATATACAAAGCCGACAAGCCATGAAGAAAGTTATTGATGTGCTTGTCTTGACAAAATAAAATGTTTTCTGCACAGTAACAGATATCATGAGCAAAGGAAAACAGACAGGGTCCAGGCTGGGGAAATACAGTGATTGAGTGGTTAATTTTCTTAATATGTGGAATGCTTCTAAGTCAATTTTATTTCACTTTTTTTATTAACCCTCACATGTTCTCCCCATTTCCTCGCAAATTCATGGCTTAATATATGATCTATATATAGACTTGCTGAGTCTATTCAGTGTTGCCTGTATGTATATGTTTTTAGGGCTAACCACTTGGTATTGGACCTTCAGTTAGGAGACTTACCCCTTGGGAAGACGAATGCTCCCTCTCTATGCAGTCATTAATTGCCCGTAGTTCTTCATGTGCGGGGGGGGGGGGGAAGGGAGTCCTGAGAGATTTCCCACATTCACATTAGCATGACAGGACCATTGTTCAGGTCTTGTTTGGGCAGCCTTATTATTGAGGTTTCGTGCATGTAACTTTCCTTTTATATATAGAAAACACTCTCGAAGCAGATGTCCAGGTCCTCTAGCTCTTGCAGCCTTTCCCCCCACTTTAGAGATGTTCTCTGAGCCACGGGTGTAGAGATTACATTGTAGACGCATGAGTGAGGGCTGAGCACCTCTGGTCTAAGTCAATTTTTTTTTTTTTGTTTTTTCGAGAAGGGTTTCTCTGTGGTTTTGGAACCTGTCCTGGAACTAGCTCTTGTAGACCAGGCTGGTCTAGAACTCAGAGATCCGCCTGCCTCTGCCTCCCGAGTGCTGGGATTAAAGGCGTGTGCCACCACCGTCCGGCTGTCTAAGTCAATTTTAAGACAAGGACTAGGTCTTGGTATTGTGGTCCCTGTCTTAGAAGGATGTCACAGAGATCAAGAGTTCAAGGCCAGTGAGACTGTGCAAGAAGAGAAGAAGGAAGAAGTCATAGATGAGGAAGAGGAGGGAATAACAAGAAGGGGGAAAGAAAAAAGGAGGAAGAGAAGAAGATTTAAAATTATAATGACTGAGTTTTAGAAAGTGGATGAGGAAACAGACTCCTACGGGAAGGGAATTGGGAAGAATCAGTATCAAATAGGTGTGTATGTCTTGCCTCTGATCCCAGCACGTGGGAGGCCAAGGCAGGATGTCATGACTTCAGAGGCAGCCAGGGCTACATCGTGAGAGCCTGGCTCAAGTAAAGAAAACTAATAGATAAAATAATCTATTCTCACATTCATCACAATCACATTAACCCTTGGACACCTTTCCTTTCAGTCTCTCGCCATTGCCTGGAAACCACAGCTGATTCAGCTTTTCTGGTTTAAACAGGATGTGAGAAGAAGGTGGTAGCCCCTGGAAAGTGGCCAGGGGATGGGAGAGAGGGGTGCTGACCACTCTCCACCCTCTCCCAAATGCAACAACCTTTCTTCCCAGTGATGTTGTTCCACATAGGGACAGCCACCACCTGGCCCCAGTGCCTCTGTGGGATCAGGCCCAAACAAGGAGCTGGGCTGGCTACTCTGTAACTGGTATATTACTAGGTAATGGGTGTAGCTTATTGATGGAGTTCTTGTTGAGCATGTGAGAGGCCTTGAGTTTGATCCTTAGCACCAGACACAGAAATACACACACACAGTTGCATGCACACAAGATATGCTCAAGAGTACACATGCATGTAATCAATCATACAAATGCACACATGTTTAACACATATGTGTAGTGATATTTCACTTGTATTTTAATAAATAAAGCTTGCCTGAAGATCAGAGAGTAAAACAGCCCAGCTAGTCAGGCTTACAGACCAGGCAGTGGTGATGCACACTTTTAATCCCAATAGCCACACTAGCTTTGCCATAGAAACCACGTGGTAGTGGTATACACCTTTAATCCCAGCCCTAGAGAGGAATACAAGATGAGAGGAGACAGCTCTCAGGCACAGTCTCATTCTGAGGATTCCTGGAGTCAGGATCGCCCTTTCAGGCTGAGGGCGAGTTAAGAGCCAGTGACTGGCTGTTTTGCTTTTCTAACCTTCAGGATGTACCCCAATATCTGCCTCTGGGTTTTTATTAATTGTGCTACACATATGCATATGAATATACATACCCACATGTACAGACACACACACATACACACACACACACACACACATATACGCATATACATACTCACAGCAGATACTGAATTCCTGGGACCAGTGTGGCTGCCTTATGTATTACAGCTTCACTGCAGGCTTCACTGCCTAGTATTGACGAAAGGGGACACCACTGCAGTGCTAGGTAGAACCTGCCTTCTCCACCAGCCTGTAAGGATAGGCTATTCTGCAGGTTTCCCAGCGGAAAGACAGTATCATCCCAAACAAAGGAAGAAAAAATTCCTGGGAGTTCATTGTGTCTTTTTAGCTCCCAGAACAGAACAGGGAGCAGGGAGCTGTCAATCTTTCTATTTCGGACCAGGTTCAAGGCTGAGAACCCACAGTCTGCCTGCTTTTAGTCAGAATTACTTTGTAAATGCCAAGCCCAAAGTGAAAGAGAGTCTCTGGGAGCAGCTGGTCCCAGAGCCTAAAGGAAAAGGAAACAGAGGATCCCCACCCCTACTGCCCATCTCAGCTGCACATATCCTATTCTATTGCCCCCTCCATAGTCCCGGATGTTCCTACTAGGACATGGTGGCACTCTGGCACGGTCCCGAGCCCCCAGGCTCAGGGTTACTGTTCACATGCAGCGGCCTGTGGACATCTAGCCTGACTCCACACCAGCCTTAAGGATGCCCTAGTAAAAGCCTATGTCCAGGTACCTGCTTAAGGCTTCACAGTTTCCACAACTGTAAATGGGGTTAATCTTGATTGTCAAGTCAATGGGATCTAGAATCACCATGGAAACAAACCTCTAGGCGTCTCTATTTGGGAGTTTCTAGATTGGATTAATTAAAGTGGGAAGATCAGCCCTTATTGCAGGCAGCACCATCTCATGGGCTCAGGACGCAGACTGAATTAGAAGGAGAAAGTAAACGAGCACCAGCACCCACCTCTCTGCTTCCTGACTGTGGATGCCTCACACCCCTGCCGCCATGTCTTCTTCCCCATGATGGACCATATCCCCCAAACCGAGTCAACCCACACCTTCCTTCCTTAAGTTGCTTCCGTGAGATATTTTGTCACAGCAATAATGAAAATATAGATAATATAGATGCCCTCTGTCACTTGGGGGGAACACCTTAAAGGTGGCTGCAGAGTCCCTAGGATGTGACATAGTGACCACAGACCTTGTGTCCTCCCCGATGTCGGGAGGGCCTGCCTGGGTAGGTGAGGACATGTTCTCTGTGTGTGCTCCTCTTGGGGATCTCAGAAGGTCACCCGCAACACGCTTCTCTTTTGGCATCTTCTGCAGCTCTCCCGAAAAGGACACCGCGTCACAACTGACATTCTCGGGCCGCACTGAAATAGAAAGTGATGTGAGTGCAAAGAGGAGACATTGCCGTCCAGGCACCTAAAAGAATCAGGATGAAAATTACCTGTGGTGAGAAGGTTTAAATTGGGGAAAAGGTGAGTAGCTCTCCCTGGGTGAAAACGTAGACACTTCAAGGAGCCATGGCCACAGAAACCTCCAGGACTGGGGGAGGGGGTGCTGTGTTCTAAGGACAGGAAGAGGAGCACTTGCAGAAGACCTGAAGGACCTTTATATTGGGACCCTGCTGGGGACCGACAGGACCTCCCTCTGAGAGGAATGGAGCATCTGTGTCTGTCCTAGGAGTATCCAAGTCCTGCAGGGAGGCATGATGGGCATTCCCTCCTGTGCACATGGAGAAGACAGACATCAGGAAGCTGGTCCTTAGAAAACACACAGGGCAGCCCTGATGAATGAAAAATGACACCCAGTAGGTACAAGCTAAACATGGCTATGTACATCTGTAATCCCAGTACTCAAGAGGTGGAGGCAGGGGACTGGGGTTCAAAGCCAGCCTGGGCTACACAGCAAAACTAAATAAAATAAAAATCAAACTGATAACCAGAAGAAACAGCACCTACCTCGAAAGGAATAAGAGATGGTTTATTTTGGAGCTGAGTACGAGTGAGTGTGTTTGGAAGCACAGATTTAGAATACCCCAAATACTGTGTGCCATCAGGAAAATGGTCTCATGAAGTTTTCATAGTAACAGAACCAAGTCTTAAATTTTTATTTTTATTTTTTTGCTTTTTTTTTTTTTTTTTCGAGACAGGGTTTCTCTGTAGCTTTGTAGCCTGTCCTGGAACTAGCTCTATAGACCAGGCTGGTCTCGAACTCACAGAAATCCACCTGCCTCTGCCTCCCAAGTGCTGGGATTAAAGGCGTGCGCCACCATCGCCCGGCATTAAATTAGGATATTTTCTTTTCTTCTTGATTTTATTTTTGTAGAGAGCTGCGTGGAGCCACACCTGATGGCAATGTAGAGAGCTGCGTAAAGCCGCACCTGATGGCGATGTAGAGAGTTGCGTGGAGCCGCACCTGATGGTACTGGCTCCTGCCCTCCGCGATCCCGAAAGCGAGTGCTCTCTGTGACTCATGTTATTATCACGCAATGATTGTCAGCTGCTTGTGTATGCGTGGACCTATGGGCAGTGCCCACCTGGCAATCCGGGGTTGGCGGCCCGTGCCTTTTTAAGGGCTGGGAGCGGTTTGCCCAGACAGAGAGGGAGAGAGAGAGATATCTTCGATTGTCAAAAGATCCTGAATAAACTGCTAGCAGGAAGAGCTCTGGTGTCGCATCATCCTTGCGGGTCGAGGCGGAAGTAACATTTTTTGTTTTTAGTTTTTCTTTCTTTTTTAGATTTATTTATTTATTATGTATACAGTGTTCTGTCTGTGTGTATGCCTGCAAGTCAGAAGAGGGTGCCAGATCCCATTACAGATGGTTGTGAGCCACCATGTGGTTGCTGAAAATTGAACTCAGGACCTTTGAAAGAACAATCAGTGCTCTTAGGTGCTGAGTCATCGGTCCATCCCTGTTTTTGTTTTTAAAAACAGGGTTTTTCTGTGCAGCCCTAGATGTCCTTGAATTTGTTCTGTAGTCCAGGCTGTCTTCTTTTTTATTTTTTTATTTTATTTTATTTTTTTTTTTTTTTTTTTGGTTTTTTGAGACAG
>NC_022013.1:2939136-2959800 GCF_000317375.1 Microtus ochrogaster | reverse complement strand
CTCGAACTCACAGAGATCCGCCTGCCTCTGCCTCCCAAGTGCTGGGATTAAAGGCATGCGCCACCACCGCCCGGCTATTATTATTATTTTTGTTTATTGTACATACCAACCACAGTTTTCTCTCCCTCCTCTCCTCCTGTTCCCTCCCCCCACCTCCAGTCCACCCCTCTCATCTACTCCCCTTCCATTCAGAAAGGGGCAGGCCTCCCATGGGAGTCCACAAAGCATGGGGTATCAAGTTGAAGCAGGACCAAGCTCCTCCCACTGCATGAAGGTTGCATGAGGCATCCCAGAATAGGGAATAGGTTCCCAAAAGCCAGCTCATGCTCCAGGGACAGACCCTGATTCTATTGCTAGAAGCCCCACAAACAGATCCAGTTACCCACATGCAGGACCTAGGCCAGTCCCTTGCAGGTTTCCTAGCTGTCAGTTCAGGGTCTATGAGCTCCCAGGAGCACAGGTCAACTGTCTCTGTGGATTTACCCATCATGATGTGGACTCCCATGGCTCATACCATCCCCCCTCTCTCTCTTCAATTGGACTCCAGGAACTCGGCCCATTGATTGGCTGTGGATCTCTGCATCTGCTTCCATCAGCTATTGGATGAAGGCTCTCTGATGACAATTAGGATAGTCACCAATCTGATTATAGGAGAAGGCCAGTTCGGGCACCCTCTCCACTATTGCTAGGAGTCTTAGCTGGGGTCATCCTTGTGGATTCCTGGGAGTTTCCCTGGCACCAGGTTTCTCCCTAACCCCAAAATGACCCCCCCACCAAGGTATCTATTTCATTAATTCCCCTCCGTCCCACCCCATACCAGACCAGCCTGATCCCTTATGTTCCCATCACCTCACTCCTACCCCTCCCACCACCTCTTCCCTGCCTCTACCCCCAGTTTACCCAGGAGATCTCAACTACTTCCCCTTCACAGGGAAATCTTGGCCTCCTCTTTGAGTCCTCCTTCTTACCTAATTTCTATGGGGCTGTGGACTATAGCATGATTACCCTTTACTTTACAGCTAATATGCACTTATGAGTGAGTAGATGCCTTGTTTCTCTTTCTGGGTCTGAGTTACCTTGCTCAGGATTTTTTTTTCTAATTCCATCATTAGCTTGCAAATTTCATAATGTTATTGTTCTTTTACTGCTGGATAATGCTCCATTGTGTCAATGTACCACATTTTCTTTATCCAGTCTTCATTTGAGGGACATCTAAGTTGTTTCCAGGTACTGGCTATTAGGAATAAGGCTGCTATGAACATAGTTGAGCAAGTGTCCTTGTGGTATGATTGAGCATCCTTT
Source organism: Microtus ochrogaster (assembly GCF_000317375.1). Taxonomy (NCBI): domain Eukaryota; kingdom Metazoa; phylum Chordata; class Mammalia; order Rodentia; family Cricetidae; genus Microtus; species Microtus ochrogaster. Next base: position 2,958,498 of record NC_022013.1, on the reverse strand, counting down.
GTGTATATGCCCAAGATTGGTACAGCTTGGTCTTGAGGTAGATTGACTCCCAATTTTCGGAAGAACTGTCATACTTATTTGCAAAGTAGCTATACAAGTTTATACTCCCACCATCAGTAGAGGAGTGTTTCCCTTGTTCTACATCCTCTCTGACATCCTCATGAGTGTTATTGATCTTAGCCATTCTGGCAGGTATAAGATGGTATCTCAGAGTCGTTTTGATTTGCATTTTCTTTTTTTAAAATTTATTTATTTATTAAGGATTTCTGCCTCCTCCCCGCCACCGCCTCCCATTTCCCCCCTCCCCCGAGCAAGTCCCCCTCCCCCATCAGCTCGAAGAGCAATCAGGGTTCCCTGACCTGTGGGAAGTCCAAGGACCACCCATCTCCATCCAGGTCTAGTAAGGTGAGCATCCAAACTACCTAGGCTCCCCCAAAGCCAGTACGTGCAGCATGTTCTTGATAACTAAAGATGTTGAACAATTCTTTAACTGTCTTTCAGCAAGTTGAGATTCTTCTTTTGAGAATTCTTTATTTAGATCAGTACCCCATTTCTTAATTGGATTATTTGGTATTTTAATGTCTAGTTTCTTGAGTCCCTTATATATTTTGGAGATTAACCTTCTGTCAGATGTGGGGTCGGTTAAGATCTATAGTGATATTTTATTTATGTTTTAATAAATAAAGCTTGCCTAAAGATCAGAATGCAAAATTAGACACACTAGTCAGCCATACAGGTCAGGCAGTAGTGGCACTCACCTTTAATCCCAGCAGCCACACTAGTTAGGTGGTGGTGCACACTTTAATCCCAGCACTAGAGAGGAATATGATTCAGGATGAGACAGGAACTCACTCTCTTTCTAGTCTGAAGATTTCGTAGAGGTAAGAGCTCTCTGGTGGTTGGTTGCTTTGTTTCTCTGATCTTTCAGCTTGAACCCTAATATCTGTCTCTGGGTTTTTATTATTTGTGCTATATCTGGTGCCCAACGTTTGAAGTACAAATTCATGATAAAAAAAAAAACTATTGCCTGTGACTTTGCAGCCACCGGCATAGGTCAGAGCTACACACAGCTGGAGTCACCACCCTACCAGCTAGGTTTTCCTTTCTTCTCTCCTGGTGGGCTTTCCCTGAACCCCCTTCTCAGGCTGCTGCCAAACTAAGTAGCTGCCTTGAAATCCAGTCAGAATTTTACTGTTCTATGCAGCAGCAATAAGCCTCACATCTTCATCATTATTGGTGGCAGATTTGGTGAGAAAACTGAGAATTCTTAAGGGAGAAATTAGTTAAAAGGGAGAATTTTTCCCATCTTAAAAATGGAAGACATAGGGCTAAAGAGATGGCTCAGTGGTTAAGAGCACTGGCACCTCATCCAGGAGATCTGGGTTCAATTCCCAGCACCCAAATGGCAGCTCACAACTGTCTGTAATTCCAAAACCTGATACCCTCATATACATATGCAGGCAAAAACACCAATACACATTAAATAAATTTTAAAAAAAGAAAAAAAGGAAGACATAGTTATGATAGAGAAAGTTAGGTCTCTGCATGATTATGTAATGCATGATTTAAAAATGGAATGATCAAATGAAGGCATAATCAACCGGGATTGACATACTATTGATTATCATTTTGATAATCCTTGTTGTTTTGATAATTCTTTGTTTATCTCTTAGAAAGTTGTTTGGTTTAACTGCCAAGATAGAGACTTTAGAAAAACTTAATAAAATAGATCATAGAGATATTCAAATTCAGATAAAGAAATTTAATGGTGAGAAACAATTTCAACACTGCATTATAAATTTAGAGGGGAATAGCTTAAGCAAAAAAACAAAAAAACAAAAAACAAGCCTTAATATATCCAGAACCTTACAGGAACAACTGCCAAATGATAGATATCACCAAGGCAGTACAAGAGTTAAATGGACTCCTGTAGAAATGCTGGATTTAAGGAGATTCAAGAAAGTGATAGACTCATACAATATGCATTCACCTTTTGTGAAGCAAATGTTAAACTTATGGTAAATTTGTAAGAACTGAATAGACTTGGTTAAAGCTGTTTTAGAGCCTGGTCCACAATTACAGTGGAGTACCTGGTTCAGTAAAGATGCTAAGACTATTGAACAATGGAGTAAAGCTAGAGGTATGGAAATCTCCCAAGATCAACTTCTTGGAGAAGGCGATTATGCTACTATAGAAAGGCAACCTTTATATGATGACAATGCCATGGGTTTATGCTACTCAGCAGCTTTGAATGCTTGGAACAGAATTGGATAAGTAGGAAAGAAAATTGAGTCATTTAGTAAAGTTATACAGGGCCCAAAAGAAAGCCTTCATGGATTTCTTACAAAGATTGACATCAGTAGTAAATAGAATGATACCAAATTCAAAAGTTAGAAAATAATAATTGAATCTCTGGCTTCTTAAAATGCTAATTCTCAATGCAAAAGGGTAATTAGGCATAAAGGCAAAGCCAGCACCCTTGGAGGAATGGATCTGAGATACAATCAATATTGAATCTCATGGTATGATGATATTTGGATAGGGGAGGTGATTTCCAAAGGTTTGAGGGAGCCGGGCGGTGGTGGCGCATGCCTTTAATCCCAGCACTCGGGAGGCAGAGGCAGGTGGATCTCTGTGAGTTCGAGACCATCCTGGTCTACAGAGCGAGTTCCAGGACAGGCTCCAAAGCCACAGAGAAACCCTGTCTCGAAAAACCAAAAAAAAAAAAAAGAAAGAAAGAAAAGAAAAAAGAAAAAAACAAGGGTTTGAGGGAAAATAAAAATGTCAAGTGTTAAAATTGTAGCAAATAAGGTCACCTTAAAAGGAATTATAAATGGGACATTCCTTGAAGCAATGTTTATTCTAAGCACAATCCACACAGAATACCCCTCCCTTCTTGATTATGCAGAAGGTGTGGCAAAGGCAGGCATTGGACTAATGAATACAGAACAAGAGACATTCAAGATCACCCTTTGTCAACAAGAAACCCCTAGGCCAAATCTGATTCAGTCATTTCCTACCATCATTGAGGAAACTCCATCCCAGAGCACTAACCTAGATAACAAAACAGCTATAGAAGAGAGAACAAAAAAATCAGGAGAACCCATAAAGCACATATTTTGGCAAACTTCTATAAATGAACAAAGACCAAAATTAAAAATGCAAATCAATGGCATTGTCATTACTGGTCTGGTAGACACAAGTGTGGAGGTAACAATAAATTCACCAGAATCTTGGCATCCAAATCGCAAGAGGTAAATGTTAAGCTTTTAGCGACTGGAACTTTATCTCATACAAAACAGAGTGCAAGATGGGCTGAATGTATAGGGCCAGAAGGACAGAGAGGAAAATTAAAGCCATATGATGCTAACATAGCTATGAATTTGAAGGGGTATGATCTGTTACAGTAATGGAATACTCAGATTAACATTTCCCCGATCTTAGAAACAAACCGTAAATTAACGTATGTTTCTGGGTAAAATATTAGAAGGTATTATAAAGAACAACCACCAACCATTCAGATTATACAAGAACAGGGACAACAGTAGCTAATCTTCCAAAGGCACCGACAAACCTACCTTTAAAATGGTTGACAGACAAAACTGTATGGGTTCTACAGTGACCTATAACAACAGAGAAACTGAAGGCTTTATAATAGCTGGTATAGGAGCAACTATATGCTCAGCATATTGAAAATTCAACCAGTCCTTGAAATTCTCCTATACTTGTTATTAAAAAGAAATCTGGAAAATGGAGAATGGTAACAGATTTAAGAACTGTTAATAAAGTGATTCAGCTGATGGGTTCTCTACATTCTGGCATTCCTTTGCCTTCTCTATTGCCTAAAGGATGGCCTATTATAGTTATTGATTTAAAACATTTTTAACTGTACCTTTACAAGAAAAGGACAGAGAAAATTTTGCCTTCACAATGAATACTTACAATTATTCTCAGTCATTTAAGAGATATCAGTGGAAGATTCTCCACAGGGAATGTTAAATATCCTCACCCTGTGCCAATATTTTGTAAGTCAACCATTGGAAATAATATGTAAATAATTTTCTCAGTCAATAATTTACCATTACATAAGCAATATCTTATTAGCTAATTCAAATGTAGATACTTAAGAAAGAATGTTTGAAGAAGTAAATAAAATTTTGTCTTGTTGGGAATTGCTAATTTCTCCTGAAAAAAAATACAAAGAGGACATTCTAATAATTATTTAGGCTATAAAATAGTTTTACAAAAAATTAGGCCCCAAAAAGTTCAAATTAGGAGAGATTGGTTGAAGACTCTTAATGATTTTCAAAGATTGCTATGAGACATTTCCAATCTACAGCCCACAATTAGGATAAAACCTGATGAATTGATTACTTTAAACAAAACCTTAGATGGTGACAAGTCTCAGAGTTAATTCTAAAAGGAAAATTGAGACTTTGTCAACAATGGAGTAAAGACCACAGGAATAAACCCAGAAGAAATTATAGTACCTTTTAATAGTTATGAAATTGACAAATTATGGGAAGAAAGTGAACCCTGTAAAAGAGCTTGTAATAATTTTGGGGGAGAGATTAACAGCAACTATCCCAAAAGCAAAATAATTCAACTCATAAAGAGAATAGCAAGATCCTTTCTCACATTGTACAGGAAACACCTACATTCTATACTGATGCAAATAAATCAGGAAAATCAGGTTACAAATCAGAAATTTTAAGTAAAGTAGATCAAAGCTCTTATGATTCTGCCCAAAAGTCAGAATTATATGTTATTCTCATAGTACTAAGGGATTTTAAAGAACCTCTCAACATAGTTATCGAATAAACATGGAGGATGAATCAAAAATTCTGGTAAGAAGCAGAAAGCATATATTTTGGCAGACTTCCATAAACAATCTAAGACCAAAGCTAATAGTGCATGTAAATAACATTGTAATTGAGGGATTTCTGGACATAGGTGTGGATGTGACTGTTAATACTCCAGAATCTTGGCATCCAAAATGACCTCTTCAAGAGGTAGATATTCAATTCCTAGAAATTGGAACCCTATCTCAAGTGAAACAAAGTATGAGATGGGTTGAATGCATAAGTCCAGAGGGTCAGAGAGAATGGCTGATACCATATGTGGCTAATATTGCAGTGAATTTATGGGGATGTGACCTGCTGCAGCAATGGAATACCCAGATTAACATTCCTGCAGTCCCAGAAACTCATGTTTCTGAGAAGGATATTATAAGGTACTATACACAGAGGTCACCAGCCATCCAGGCTGTACAAGAACACAAAACAACTAGCAAACCTTTAGAGGTGCCAATGGCCCTACCTTTAAAATTGTTAACTGAGAGACCAATATGGGCTAAACAATGGCCTTTAACAGAAGAGAAATTGCAGATTTTAGAACAGCTGGTACAGGAGCAACTAGATGCTCACCGTATTGAAGAATCAACCAAACCTTGCAATTCTCCTGTATTTGTTGTTTAAAAAAAATCTGGTAAATGGAGAATGGTGACAAATCTAAGAGCTGTCAACAAGGTAATTCAACTTATGGGCTCTCTACCATCTGGATTTCTTTGCCTCCCCTATTGCCTAACGGATGGTCTCTTATAGTTTTACATTTAAAATATTATTTCTTCACTATATCTTTACAAGAAAAGAACAGAGAAAAATTTGCCTTCACAGTGCCTACTTATAATAATTCTCAGCCTACTAGGAGATATCAATGGACTATACTCCCACAAGGAATGTTTAATAGCCCCGCTCTGTGCCAATACTGTGTAAATCAGCCATTGGAAATAATAAGTGAACAATTTCCTAAATCTATAATTTACTATTGCATGGATGACATTTTGCTGTCTGATACAAACATAAACACTTTAGAAAGAATGTTAGAAGAAGTATTAAAAAAAAGTTTTGCCTTTGGGTTCACCTTCTTATTTAGCTTCTCTAGGATCATGAATTATAGGCTCAATGTCCTTTATTTATGGCTAGAAACCAAATATGAGTGAGTACATCCCATGTTCATCTTTTTGGGTCTGGCTTACCTCACTCAGGATAGTGTTTTCTATTTCCGTCCATTTGTATGCAAAATTCAAGAAGTCCTTGTTTTTTACTGCTGAGTAGTACTCTAATATGTATATATTCCACACTTTCTTCATCCATTCTTCCACTGAAGGGCATCTAGGTTGTTTCCAAGTTCTGGCTATTACAAACAATGCTGCTATGAACATAGTTGAGCATATACTTTTGTTGTATGATAGGGCATCTCTTGGGTATATTCCCAAGAGTGGTATTGCTGGGTCCAGAGGTAGGTTGATCCCGAATTTCCTGAGAAACCGAAACACTGATTTCCAAAGTGGTTGCAGAAGGTGAACCCAAAGGAAAACATATAAGCATCCTCCTGAATATTAACCTTCATCAGGCAATGAAAGGAGACAGAGACAGAGACCCAAATTGGAGCACCTGACTGAAATCTCAAGGTCCAAATCAGGAGCAGAAGGAGAGAGAGCATGAGCAAGGAACTCAGGACCGCGAGGGGTGCACCCACACACTGAGACAATGGGGATGTTCTATTGGGAACTCACCAAGGCCAGCTGGCCCAGGTCTGAAAAAGCATGGAATAAAACCAGACTCGCTGAACATAGCGGATAATGAGGACTACTGAGAACTCAAGAACAATGGAAATGGGTTTTTGATCCTATTGCATGTACTGGCTTTGTGGGAGCCTAGGTAGTTTGGATGTTCACCTTACTAGACCTGGATGGAGGTGGGTGGTCCTTGGACTTCCCACAGGACAGGGAACCCTGATTGCTCTTTGGGCTGACGAGGGAGGGGGACTTGATCGGGGGAGGGGGAAAGAAATGGGAGGCGGTGGCGGGGAGGAGGCAGAAATCTTTAATAAATAAATAAATTAATTAATTAAAAAAGTTTTGCCTAAATGGGAATTACAAATTGCTCCTGAAAAAATACAAAGAGATTCTGTCAATTACCAAGGTTATAAAACATGTTTACAGAAAATTAGAACACAAAAAGCACAAATTAGGAGAGACAAATTGCAGACTCTTAATGACTTTCAAAGATTGTTAGGAGACATTTCCAGTCTATGACCAACTGTTGGGATAACACCTAATCTAATAATTCATTTAAACAAAATCTTAAATGGTGACAAAGACTTAAATTGTCCCAGGGAATTAACAGCTAAAGCTGAGAAAGAATTAACTGTCATTGAAAAGAAATTACAGGAAGAACATGTGGATTGGGTGACTCAGTAATCACACATTTATTAGAAGTTATGGCCATCAAGGGTATATCTGCACAAATAAAAATAGATAATGGTCCAGTATATGTTTCTAAGAAAATGAAGCAGTTTTTTGTTTATTATAATATAAAGCATATTACATGTATGCTAAACAATCCTACAGGTCAGGCAGTTATAGAAAGATCAAATTGAACTATAAAGGATATGCTAAACAAACAGAAAGGGATGGAAAATACCTTCAGAAATAGATTGCATAATGTTTTATTAACCTTGAATTTTCTTAATGCTAATGAGTCAAGGCATTTTCAAAATATCTATGTTGGATTAGTTCAGCAGCATTTATAAACAAATATCTTTTAGCAGCTGTTGCTCTTTTCTCAGTATTCAAACAATTCAAAGAGAGCATAATAGCATACAGTATCAAGATTCTCTGTCTATTTTCCATGTTTGTATGGCTTTATTTTAACTCTTTTTCATTTATTTTTACTTTTATTTTTGCTTTTTGAGACAGATTCTCTGTATCTTTGACCTGGAAGAACTCTATAGACCAGGCTGTTCTTGAACTCTCAGAGATCTGCCTGTCTCTGCCTCCCAGGCATCAGGATTAAAGGTATACCCTACTACACCTTGAACTCACAGAGATCTGTTTGTCTCTGCCTTCTAGGCACTGGGATTAAAGGCGTGTGCTACCACACCTTGAAGTCACAGAGGTCAGTCTCCCTCTGCCTCCCAAGTGTTGGGATTGAAAGTGTGTACTACCACACCCAATAACTCTCTTTCATTTTTTACTTTTAAGAACTTTAACTTTTAGTTTGCATATATTTTAACACACTGTAAATCATTTAAACATTTTCTTTGACTTTGAATCTTTCTTTTACTGTATATGTCTCTTTTTTGGCCACATGAGTCTTTAATTTACCAAGCAATATTGGTAGGACTAAAGCTGTTGCTTTGGTGGCTGGATCCAGCCCATTCCTTAGCTTTCCAGCATCATGGCTGAGGTACTGGCTGTAGCCATGTTTACTGCCACAACTCTATGGCATTTCAAGGTCCCTGCCAGCAAGCGAGCTTCAGCAGCCTGTGCTTGCAAACCGCATGAACCGCCTGCATAAAGGAGTCAGAGTTTGCCCTGGCAGGACAGCCCAGAAAGCCGGCATTTTTAAACAGGGCAGCTTTTTTCCTACTAGGGCTGAAAACCAAAAAGCATGCTTTCAGCTTTTCGTCAACACTGTTTAAGTGTTTCGTGGCAGGACCTCTTAATGAGCTGCAGGGTTTTGCAGTTAAAGCTGAGTCAGGAAGCCTCTCTTAGATGAGAGCACTTGCTTGCCTCTAGCAAGCAGAGTAGACCTGAGAAATTGTCGCTACCAAGAAAATATGCTTTACTCTTTCCCAAGCTTTCTCGGGCTTTCAGTGGATTCAGTTGTCCGCACGTCTGGGTGCCATTTTGTAGTAGGCCATTCTGTAGTAACAGAACAGAATGCTGGGAGGAAGAGGAAGTGAGCTCAGAGAGACGCCATGCTCCCCTCTCCTGGGCGGACGTGAGAGCTCTGCTCTCTGAGGCACACGCGATGAAGCTCCAACCCAGGATGGACATAGGCTAGAATCTTTCCTGGTAAGACTGATGCTACACAGATTATTAGAAATGGGCTAGTCCAGGTGCAAGAGTTAGCCAAGAAGAGGATAGATATAATGGGCCAAGCAGTGTTTAAATAAATACAATTTGTGTGTTGTTATTTCGGGGCATAAGCTAGCCAGGCGGCCAGGGAGCTGGGGACGCAGCCCCACTGCTCCTATTGCAACAAATCAGGAACTCCGAAAGATCATATCACCTTTACTCAATTCAGCTGTCCTCTCTCTGCGGGTTCTCTGTGTCCAGTTTATGCAACAGTCCAAGCAATAGCAGTTTCTTGCCCAAATGGCTATCAAACTCCATAAGGAGCCTCTTCAATGCCCATCTTCCTCTTGAAGTAGATTGGTGCTGCCAGGAGCAGATGTGTCTCATTATCATGAAAAGCCCTAAGTTATTAAAACATTTAAAATGCCATATTCTGTAGTCTTTGAAAGCTATGAAGAATGCCTATCTAACTGAAATATATCTCCATATATCCAGAAAATCTAACTAACATGACTACAAGCTTGACTATTATTGATGATTATCCATTAACAACCTATATTTCCTAATTATAGATTACATTTTTAAACAAACTACACAATCACAAAACCTTAATCAAGATCAGAAATACATATCCATATAACAAGATTGACCTTAAAATCCATACCAATGCAAATTTTTCATATCTATATCAAATAGGCTATCTATAAGTGAGTGATAGGAACATGGGCCTGGACACAGTTATAGAAAATATCCAAAAAGAAAATGTGCTGGCAGGTGTGTGCAGGGAGAAAGAGGAACCAAAAAGTAAGGAAGTAGAGGATCCTGAGACATGGTGGAGAAGGAAAATGTGCTCTTCCCTGGCTGTTTGTAAAATGAGACCAGCACCTCACTCCCCTCCTACCTCCTCATCCACCCCTGCCCCTGTCAACTGTTTCTCTAGAAACAAATAATAACTCCTTTACATTTTAGAAGAGCATGAGTATCTGTTGAAGGAGGGTGTTATTTACATATGGAGAGGGGTGTTGGAGGTACCCTTTCCACAAAGGGCTTCTGCTCACTGGGTGGTTGACTGATTGGTTGGTTAGCTGACTGACTGACTGACTGACTGACTGACTGACTGACTGGTTGGTTGGCTGTTGGCTGACTGATTGGCTAGCTGGTGAGCTGTCTGGTTTGTTGGTTAGCTGACTGTTGGTTGGTTGGTTAGTTGACTAACTGGTTGTTTGGTTTATTTGGTTGGTTGGTTGGTTGGTTGGTTGGTTGGTTGGTTGGTTGGTTGGTTGATTGGTTTTATTAGTTGATTGGTTGGTTGTTGAGCTAGTTGGATGGCTGACTGATTGATTGGTTGGGTGGGTAGGTGGGTGAGTGGTTTATTGGTTGAATTGTTTTTTGGTTGGTTGCATGGTTGGTTGGCTGAATGGTTGGATGGTTAGATGGTTGGATGGATGGCTAGATGGTTTGTTGGTTAGTTGGTTGGTTGGTTGATTGGTTGGTTGGTTGGTTGATTGGATGATTGGTTGGCTGGTTAGTTAGTGGGTTGGTTGGTTGATTGGTTAGATGGTGGGGTGGGGTTATTGGTTGATTGGTTAGATGGTAGTTGGTTGACTGGATGGTTGGTTGGATGGTTGTTTGGTTGGTTTGATGGATAGTTGATTGGTTAACTGGTTGGTTGGTTGGTTGGTTGGTTGGTTGGTTGGTTGGTTGGTTGGATGGATAGATGTTTTGTTTGTTTGGTTGGTTGGTAATTGGTTGTTTGGATTGTTGGTTAGTTGAATGGATGTTCGGTTGGTTGATGGGTAGTTGGTTGGTTGGACAGTTGGTTAGTTGGTTGGTTGGTTGAATGGTTGGTTGGTGGTACTAGGGATGGAGGCTGAGTCTTCAACAGACTAGACATGTTGTCTACTTTAGGGTTGTATATTCAGTACTCTACAAGAGGTTTTACAGAAGTCTACATGTGGAAAATTTAGACCCTAGAAAATGCACATGACCAAGAGTTAAAGGTGAGCATTCAAGCCCTAGCTACCCTCTACTGTGTGATGTGCCTTGCTCTGACTCACCCAATTAGATCAATGATATGTTTTCCTAATCTGCCCAGAAATATAGCAAAAGCTAGCATTGTTGTTGTAGGCAATGTTATTACAATTCCAGTCACAAATGGATCAGAATTTCTGTCTACAGCCCAAGACCTCTCCAATGTGCATCCCAAACAATATTCTTTAGCAGCAACAGATGTTCTCTATAGCTCAGACTGGGTATGTGGCTCAGTTAGTACCAAACTTGTTTAGCATGCATGAAGTCCTGAGTTCAATATCTAGCACTACCTAAACTAGAGGTCTCACACAGTGAATACAATTACTTTTCCTGTCACTGTGATAAAATATTCTGACAAAAACAACTTAGGGGAGAAAAGATTTACTCTGGCACACAGTTTGAGAGAACAATCCATCATTTCAGGGATGTTAAGGTAGCAGGATCCTGAAGCATCTGGTCATTTCATCCCACATAGTCAGAAAGCAGAGGGTGACGGATGCTGGTGCTCAGCTCACTTTCTCACTTTTACACCATCCAGAACCTCAACTCTGGGAATAGCTGCATCCCCTGTGGCCAGGTCTTCCCACATCAGTTGGCCTAACAGAGATAATGTCCCATAAACATGCTCATGGGCCTGTGTCCAAAGTGATTCTAGATCCTGGCAGGTTGAACAATTAACTCTAATCATCCCATGGTGCATTGTGCTGGCACATTCCTGTAATCCTAGCATTTGGGAGGTGGAGGGGGGAGGCTCAGAAAGTTCAAGGCCATCCTGGGCTATATGAGACCTTGCCTCAAAAAAAAATAAATGGATAGATAAAAATATAAAAAAAGAAATTGCCCACTAGATGTAGAACTTGGTGTTCTATGGTGTTTGATAAGTTTGCTGGCTGGCAGATGTTCTAAAAGTATGTTGCCACAATGGCTGCATTTAATACACTAAGAAAAAATTTCTCTTATATCTGAATCTGAGAAAATTACTCTGCCATCTATCTAAAACTAGAAGTGGTCTCTTTCTTCTCTGCCCCTTTCTCTATTTTTAGAACCTCCTCCCTTGTTCTTTCTCTTCCCACAGATGTTACCCCCAGAAATTTAAGGCCTTTTTTCTTACAGCCTAGCTAGCATTCACACATACCCTGAAGTGTTGATGACACCAAAGGCACAACAGGCATCAGAATCTCACAGAATTTAGAATTTTAAGGAGCTGTGATCCCCACATCGTCTTCCGTTACTAAATGCATAGAAATCACAAGGTGTGTACCTGTGAGAACTTCTCGAATTAAAAAACATCCAAGATGAAGAACTAACCAGGCTGGCATTTCTGCTTCCATGCAGAGCTAAATTCAGATTGCAAAAGGTTGGTCAGCATGCAATGTAGATGCTGTTTTCATTCTTGCACTGTGATCGTTTCATCAGATTGATGAGTTTCTTCAAGTTGTGTGAAACATGGGTGGTGAGATTCTTTAGAAGGGGAGTTCCTTGACTCTCGTAAGTGCCCATCAATCCTACCTACTCTCATGGTCTATAGGGATTTTTTTTTTTCAAATTGGGTAATACACAAGGTGATGCACAGGCAACAAATCCAGAGGTGGACATTGAGCGTCTTCCTCAGTTACTCTACACCTTGTTTTGTTTTGTTTTGTTTTGACAGAGTTTCTCATTGAACTGGAGGATATATACATACATAATACATAAATACATACATGCCTATAAAGAAAACACATGTTCTAAACTAATGGGTCTCACTGACCTAAATTAAAGTCCATGTGAGCATAGGTTCTCACTGTGAGCCTCAGAGAAGAATCTACTTCCTGTGTTTTCTACCTGATGGAAGCTGTTGGTGGGGCTTGGCTCATGGTGTCATCAAAGACCCCTTCCTGTACATACCTTCATCTCTCTGTCCTTCTGACTTCACACCTCCTCTGACTCTGACCCTCCTTCTTCCTTGTGGACCTGGCTTTTGTGCTCCCACTGGACACACCTGGACTGTCCCCATGACTTTCCTCCTAGATGTTCTTGAAGACATGGCACAACCCCTCTGGTTCTGTACGTAATGTATTCGTGGACTCTGGCATTAGGAGATGGGCATCTCTGTTGGGGACACTGTTCTGTCTGTCATAACCAGTTTGATGGAACAGCTTGGAAACCCAGGAAGGCTGGTCTTATCTCTCCTGCATGGCAGAGTGACTAGAAAATCCGCTCTGTGACTAAGAGACCTCAGAGTGTAAGGATTGAGGAATGTCCATTAGGGGGCGACGTCTATCACTAACAGCTGTATCACTTCTTTCAGGTAGAAAACGGGAGGAGGCTTAAGCAAAGGTTAAACAAAGAGAAGGATTCAAATGTGTGTTGCTATGAAACACAGCATCACAAAACTGTAGGCAAGACACAGACGCCCTACAGGAACAATGCTAGACCTGCAGTTGCTATCAGAGCTGCTTTCTTCTGTCTCTTTCTCCCTCTCCCCAACCTCTTTCCCTCCCTCCCTCCCTCCCAATCTCTCTCTCTCTCTCTCTCTCTCTCTCTCTCTCTCTCTCTCCCTCTCCCTCTCCCTCTCCCTCTCCCTCTCCCTCTCCCTCTCCCTCTCCCTCTCCCTCTCCCTCTCCCTCTCCCTCTCCCTCTCCCTCAGGTCTCCTGTACTTAGCCCCAGACTGGCCTCCATCTCTCCATAGCCAAAAAAGACTTTGTACTCATCTTCCTGCCTCCACCTCACCTGCCAAGTTCTAGGTTCATGAATTCACAACTGCACCCATGTTATGAGGTCTGGAGGTCAAGTCCAGGATCCCAGACATTCTAGGCAAATGTCCACCAAATGTGGTTTGCCACCAAATGTGGTTTGCTCTCTGCTGTGACATTTCTGGCTCTGGTCACATATGTGGCAAGCAAACCAGACACGGGAGCCTGATGATGAACCCAAGGGATGTGAAGGCTTTCCCTCACTTTCATTTTACTGCTTTGAAAGTGATGCCATGTTGTAGAAAAATTAGAAAACAAAAAAGTTTGTATCACCTTCATTTCCTAAAAGCAGAATGAAAATTACTGAATGACAGTTTTTAAAAACTTTTAACTGAATTGCAGATCTAGAAAATGAAAATTCGCATAAATGGTTGAAATTAAATTTCAAAATATGAACACTTGGCTATTAGTGTTAGGTTTCAGGCAGTGCACATACCCAGAATTGAGCTCCACCTGGACTATAGAAGGATTTCTGCTGGTTAAATAAAAGCCAGCATTCCTCGGGAGCTCCGGTTTTCTGTCTGCCAAAAGGGCGGAGTCCTTTCCTTTGCCCCTGGCAGAAGGGATATGTGGCTTTCTGTTGACATATACCTGTGCCACCTAGCCTCTCTCGCAGCCTAGCCAATTCTTCTGAATGTGTCCAATTCTTTTTCTCTCTGCTCTGAACTCTTGAAGATGCCTCTGGATATTTTCTCTCTCCTATCCTAATAAAAACCCTCCCTCTAATGCAGCAGCTGTTTCGGTAGTTTCTTTACTGTGCCCCCTCACATACTTCAGCTTAGTTATCTGTGTGGAGTTTTTTTGAGATTTATTTTTATAATTTGGGGGGGGGGATTTTACCTGCATTCACGTCTATACACCACATTCATTCAGTGTCCAAAAAGTTATGAAATCCCCTTGGAACTGGAGTTACAAACAGTTGTGAAATGTCATGTGGGTTCTGGGACTCGAACCCAGGTTCTCTGATCTCCTAACTTCTGAGCCACCTCTCTAGCCCCAGCTGGGTTATCTTTGTACCTATGGTTTCTTGTGTTGTTTTCAACTCACTAGTTTTCTTAACAAAGCAAAACAAAGCTAATTTCTTGTCACTCTATTTTATTTTGTTTTACTTTCATTGGTGGTGTTTTTAGATAAGTCCCCAGGTAACTGATGCTGCCTTGAACTTACTACATAGCCAACAATGGTGCTGAATTTCTGGTTCTTCTTCCTTTGCCTCTGCAGTGCTGGAATGAGAGTGATGTGTCAATGTGCCCTAATTGTGTGAAATATCCCTATACACTGTGTGTATATATGTCACTGTGATTGGTTTAATAAAGAAGTTGACTGATCAATAGCTAAACAGAATAAGGTTAGGTGGGAGAGTCAAACTGAGAATGCTGGGAAGGGGAGGGGCAGAGTCTGGAGTCACTAGCAGATACAGAGAAAAGCAAAATGGGCACGCCGTGCTGAGATAAAGGCACCAAGCCCATGGCAAAGCATGGATAAGAAATATGGGTTAATTTAAATGTAAGAGTTAGCTAGTAATAAGCCTGAGCTATCCGCTGAGCATTTATAATTAATATTAAGTCTCCGTGTTGGTTACTTGGGAACCAGCAGGTGGGAAAGGTCTACCAATAAACTGTGAGGTGCTGAGGATGGGATCCAGGGCTTCAAGCATGCTAGGTAAGCGCTCTAGAATCAAAGCTGCATCTACCATCTCTCCTTTCCATTGCCTCCAAATAGTGTTTCTTCTTCAAAATAGAGTGCAATAATTCTGCTGGGAAATTTAGAGTCCTGATCATTAATTCAATTTCTTTCTTTTAATTTTTTTTAAATTATGTATATGTGGGTGTGTATCATGCCGGTACCTTTGGAGGCCAGAAGAGGGCATCAGATCCCCCTGAAACTAGAATTTCTGGCAGTGGTTCTAGCTGCCTGGCATGGGTTCTAGTACTCAAACTCAGGTTTTTTATTAGAGCAGCAGGCATTTTGAATTGTTGAGTCATCGCTCCAGCCTATAATTCAATTTCTTCAGTCAATCCCCCTCCACCGTATCACCATGCTGCAAATGAAATAGTCAATGATCACTGTTTACAGATTCTGTATCTGTGAACTTGCCTACTTACTCAAAGGGATTTGCACCCCTCAGATCAATACTAGGTTGTTTGGGGTCATTGGGCCACTCACAGATAATGCACAGAGCAGTAGAAAATATGAGTCTTCAAAACACACACATTTCCATCTAAGGCCAAAGAAACAAACAACCAACTGCCTTGTTCAGCTTCTGTTAGTCTCTGGGTTTCCTTTCTGTAGTTTACTTAGGGCCACATTTCCTCCATATTTTTATTCTGTTTAGAAAAATATTTTTAAGATTTATCTTATTTTAAAGTGTGTGTGTGTGTGTGTGTGCATGTGTGTGTATAGAGAGGTATGTGCCCTTGAGTACTGATGTCCACAGAGGTCAAAGACATTAGAGCTAGAGTTACGGGAGGCTTAAGTCATCCGACATGGGTGCTGGGAACCAAAACTGGATCCTCTGCAACAACAACAAAACACACGCTCCTCTCTCTCTCTCTCTCTCTCTCTCTCTCTCTCTCTTTCTCTCTCTCTCCCTCTGTGTGTGTGCGTGTGTGTGTGTGTGTGTGTGTGTGTGTGTGTGTGTGTGTGTGTGAGCATATGAGTGCAGGTGTTTATATAGACCAGACATGTAGGATTCCTCAGAGCTGGAGACGCAGGTGGTTATGAGGTGTCCTGTGTGGGTGTTGGGAACCAAACTCAGATCTTCTGCAAGTGCAGTATGTGCTCTTAACCACTATATCATCTCTCCAGACCAACATTTTTGTGGTTTTTGATGATAGCTTTGCTGTTTAGAGCAGGTCTCCAACAGTGCCAAGGTGTTCCTGATTAGAGAAGGATTCGATGCATCATACTCACATGGCCCTCATTCCACTGTTGATAGAATACTAATAGCACTCAGATGAAGCACAATGCAGATGTATGAATAAGCTGTTTTTAAATAAGGGCACACACCTACATGGTTATGGGCTGACTGACTGGCAAAAAAAAAAAATGCAGGATAGAGGCCTACAGGACTGGGGAGACCACTCAGTCAGTAAGGTGATTGTCACACAAGCATGAGGCCCTGAGTTCAATCCCCCAAAACCCACATGAAAAAAAGTCAGGCATATAACACAAATGTAACTCCAGTGCTGAGGAAACAGAGTGAGGAGGATCCCTGAGACTCACGGGTCACCATCCTAGCTGAATAGGTGAGCTCCAAGCTCAATGAGAGACCCTATCACAAAATACAAGGTGGGCATTGTCCTGAGGAACAACCACTAAAGTTCACCTTTGGCTTCCACACACATATGCACACACATGCATACATTTCCATACACACACAATCACAGACATGCACACATACACAAAGTCTATGTCTCTATACACATATACGTATTTAGCAGTCACGGCAAAAGTCCAAATGGATACACCCCATACTAAAAGAGTTACCTCTGAAATACAAGTAAATAAGAATGATTTTTGCTTTAAAAACAAAAAAGAAAGAAGGAAGGAAATCTACCTGTGAACTTACATATTTTTTAAAACTTTGTAAAGACAATTTGAGCAACATTCTTATTATCAAAAATAACTGAGAATCTAATGAAAAACATTAAATAAATGTAATTTTGAAAGTCAGTATAGCCAGGCATGGTGGCACACACTTTTAATCCCAACACTCAGGAGGCAGAGGTAGGCAGATCTCTGTGAGTTCGAAGCCAGCAGCTCTACAGTTCTCCAATTCTACACAGAGAATTGCAGGCCAGTCAGGACTACATAGAGAGACCCACCCTGTCTCAAAAAACAGTAAATGTGCTGGGCAGTGGTGGCATACACCTTTAATCCCAGCCCTTGGGAAGCAGAGGCAGGTGGGTGAATCTCTGAATTCAAGGCCAGCCTGGTCAACAGAGCTAGTTCCAGGATGTTGGGACTCATTAGGCCCGGGTGTGAGGCCAAGTGTAATTTCTTGAGCCTAACTTGAGTTGGTGTGAGGCTTAGTGTAACTTCTCCAGCTACCTGACCTAGACCCGCCTCTGCCCATCCACCTCTAGCATGGAAGAATGTTATTGGCCCTTGTTCCTTGCTCTGCCTTGACCCATCCCAGGCTTCTCCACCCCCATCACAACCCTATATAAGTCCCTGCTTGATACTGTTAACCGAGATCCTGCTTGGATGGACTCCCAACTCCGTGGGTGTGTTTCTCCCTGGTGCCCAGGGAGGGTGCTGAGTCGTGGCTCTCACCATCCCTTTCAGCCCCAGGAAGAGTCCGGCTTTGCCCCCACTCTTTCTGCAGAGAACCCGGCACTAGGACAGGCTCCAAAGCTACACAAAGAAACTTTGAAGAAAAAAAACCCCAAAAAACAAAAACAGAAAATGTAAACCTTCAGTGTGTGCTTTTCTATTCCCAGAATGACAGCTTCCTCTAGTCCGTCTTAGTCGTCAATGATCCCTCAAGCTAGCGCTTTTCAGCCTTGACTGGATATCAGGAAAGCCGGCAGAGCTTTCAGACATGGACACTCAGGTGGGGTGAGGGTGGTTTTTCAGTTCCTGTGATGCCAAGGTATAATGGAAGTGCTACAGCCCTGTGCTACACATGGTATCCTTGCCCAGAAATCATAAAAATCAAAGCAAGGGCAATGATGGGATTTTTCCAGCAAATATTTTAGGATACTCAACCCCATGCTCTGGCCTCTGGGATAGAGGTGTTTGCAGATAAGGACTACCAAGTTTTCCTCAGCATAGGCCAGTGAGGTGGTTTAGTGGACAAAGAAGTCTGCCCCCAAGCCTGACAACCTGAGTTCAAGCCCCAGGAGACACATGATGGAGGGGGAGAATCTGCTCCCTCAAAGTATTCTCTGACCTACACATGTGCCATCACATACAAGTGCCCCCCACACACAAATAAATAAATAAATGTTAATAAAAACAATAAAAGAAAATAAAACTAGAAAACACTTTCATGGAACCGAACGTTTAAAGCTTTCCTGACTTGGTAAACTAGAGAAGTGGCTCCCTGGCTGGGGACGGGGAGTGCCTGAAAGTGTGTTTAATTTCTATTAATAAACCTGGCTTCTCCCGAGGCAGCCAGGTAAGCTTGATTAAAGTTTTCTTGCAAAGGATCCCCAAGTGCTTGCTGCCTTGCCTGTAATTCAAAGTCAAGTGCAGCTCCTTGTCAAATGGTTGCCAGGAGATAGCCTTGGAGTCAGCTCCCTGTCTCCTCTGCCATGGCAACGCCTGTGGTTTTTCTTCATCTTCTTCCTGTGGAGTCTAGAATTCAGAGTAGTGTGCTGTCCGTGATTGTCTCGTTTATCGTGCATCAAGGAAAGAACACTTCTTTATTTATTTTTACTGGGGGGGGAGAGCAAGGGAGGGAGGGATAGAGGAAGGTAGGGAAAGAGGGAGGGAGTGGAGAGATGGAAGGAGAGAGGAAGGGAGGGAGGGAGGGAGGGAGGGAGGGAGGAAGGAAGGAAGGAAGGAAGGAAGGAAGGAAGGAAGGAAGGAAGGAAGGAAGGAAGGGGAGATGAATGTGTTCAAGTGTGTCTGTGTGTTTGTGTGTGTGTGAAAGAGAAAGAGCAAGAGCTAAGAGAGGGGGGAGAGAGGGAGGGAGTTGAGGTGAATGTGTTTAAGTGTGTGTGTGTGTGTGTGTGTGTGTGTGTGTGTGTGTGTGTGAAAGAGAAAGAGAAAGAGCTAAG
>NC_022013.1:2935740-2939036 GCF_000317375.1 Microtus ochrogaster | reverse complement strand
AGGGAGGGAGGGAGGGAGGGAAGAGGAGAAGATAGAGAAAGATGGGGGAGGATGATTTGTGTACCTGGGTCGGGGGAGCAAGTTATTGTGTGCAATCCTGCCCACATGGCGGTCACAAGGCAACCTCTAGTGCTAGTCCTCACCTTCCACATTTCTGAGAAGTCCCTGCTGTCCCCACAAACTCCCAGGGTCCCATCTCAACCTCCAAGCTCCCCATAGGAGCACTGGATTACAGATCTGCACTCCCTTACCCAACTTACCACAGGTTCTGGGAGCCAGAGCTCAGCTTCCCCAGGCTTCTACCCTAAGCTTCACCCACTGCCACCTCCCCAGCCCTGAGAAGAGGATCCTCTTCACACAGCTGCCTTCACGGCCTCGAGATGTAGCCCCCAACATCCTTTCTTTCCCTCCCAAGGCTCCCTCAGGCATTCCTGAAAGCAGCTTCACGGACCCTAAAAAGTACAAGAACTCAAAGAGTAGCTTCTCAAGCAGCAGGCGGGGTCTTCCTATCATTTTGCCTGATCCACTGACATCCGGAAGTATATTGTCCTTGGGTTTGATGGAAATGAGCCTTCAAAGTGCCTCAATTTTGCCATCAGAAAAATAGAGAGGTTCTTGTTTGTGGGTTGCTTTGAGGAGTGAATGACTGAGTCCAGAGCTGGGGACAGAACTTTGTTAGTAAAGTGTGCCTAGAACTTCCTTTACCTTCAGCATAAGAATATAGGAGAGTTAAGCTAGTTACATGGAGTGTGGATCTACAGGTTGGGTCTTGTCAACTTGGTCCTAGACGTACCTGGGAAGAGGGAGTGATTGAGAAAATGCCTCCATAAGACGGGGCTGTAACACGAGTCTGTGGGGTATTGCCTTGGTGAACGATTGATGTGGGAGAGTCCCACTCACTGTGGCAGTGTCGGTAGATGGCAGACAGTCCTGGGGTGTGGAGAAAGTGGGCTGGGGCAGCCACGGAGAGCAAGCCAGTAAGCAGCACGCTTCCAGGACCTCTGCAGCAGCTTTTGCCTTGAGTTCCTGCCCTGGCTTCCCACAATGACAGGTTGTGATGTGGAATTGCGGAGCTGAAACAAACCCTTTTCTCTACAAGTTGCTTTTGGTCATTGTGTTTTCTCGCAACAATGGAAATGGAAACCCTAACCAAGGCAATGTTTTTGTTGTTGTTGTTGTTTGTTTGTTTGTTTTTGTGGGGTTTTTTGGCTAGACTCTGCAGTGAAGTATAGTAGATGTTTTTTGGGGGATGCAATCTATTGTTAAAATCTGTAAAATGGATGCTGGGCATTGTAGTGCTCAGCTTGAAACCCAGCACTTAGAAAGGAGAGGATGGAAAATCTTTGAGATTCAGGAACTTTCTTGCCCTTCCTATGAGTTTGAGACCTAGGAGTCCTTAACATGTCCATCTCATGTCAAAAACACACATTCATTCAGGACTTCAAATATATGGTCTCCTTACCCATCTTGACAATTACACCCCTAAGACTACATAGAAGGCCTAATTCGAAATTAAAACTCTTAGGTCCTCCAGCTGTAACAGACCTGGGTGTTTACCCCAAGGACTTCAAGTCAGCATATCACAGAGTTACTTGTACATCCATGCTATAGAACCAATCTACTTGTCTAATAACAGAGGAATAGAGAAACACACACACATACACACACACACACACACACACACACACACACACAGGAGTTTTTTTCAACCATAAGGGAAAACAAAGTTATGTCCTTAACAGAAAGTTGGACTCAACTAGAGATAATCATATTAGGGGAGTTAAGCCCATCTCAGAAGACAATTGTCATGTGTTTTCTCTCAGTATAGTCCCTAGATTTCACACAGTCACATAAAATCATGAATGTCTTTGTAAAATTAAAGGGGAACAAAGGATGCTAATAGTGAAGGGGGAATGGGAGAAGAAGGAAGGTAGAGAGGAATGGAGGTTTTCATACCTGTATGAAAATGGTGTTTAAAATATATTTACTTTATGCATATGGTATGCTGCCTGTCTGTATGTGTGTGTAGCACATGCATGCCTGGTACCCACAGAGGCCAGAAGAGGCATTGGATCCCCTGTGACTAGAGTTACAGACTGTGAGCCACCTTGTGGGTGCGGGGAATCAAACCCCAGTTTTCTGGAAAAGCAACACTCTTATCCAGAGTCATCTCTCCCGTCCCTGAAAACATCTTGAAGGTTATATTATTCTATTTTACGTGTATGGGGATTTTGCTTGCATAGATGCCTAAGCACCACTTCCTGGTGGCCAAGGAAGCAAGGAGACATTTGATCCCCTGGAACGGAAGTCGCAGATTGGTGAGAGGCATCATATGGACATTGTGAATTGAATCCTGGTCTTCTAGACAAGCAATAAGTGCTCTTAACCACTGAACCATCTCTCCAGCTCCCAATAAAAACAGTTTTAACTTAGTACAAAAATGTTTGAAGAAATGATTAAGTCCATAGAAGTTCTGGCCCCTGGCTCATGAGCTGTGTTCCCCTCCTTTTCTTATTCATTCCTGGATTCCCTCTAAAATAGAGTGGACCTCAAAATCCCAGCTCCCAGCTCACAGGTCTGAGCTACATTTACAGAACCACAAACAGCAACTGTCTGGAGTTAGGGGTTTACATGTGTAACACACTCTGTCGTTGAGATAATGGACCAGTACCCCACAATGACACTCAGGGAGTGTCATGGTCTGTTTCCTGAAGAAAGACACCATAAGGTTGCCCTCTGGCCTTCATATGTACATGTACCCACCTACTCACATGCACATAGAGACATATAAGTCAAAACAAACAAAATGCACACACAGAATATAGGATAGAAAATAGGATGACTTTACTGGGGTTAGGATGAACCCCACTGGTCTGTCTTTAGAATACCCATCCTTCTCTTTGCTACTTCAGTCTTCCTCTGCCAATTTCCACCTAGAAAGAACTCCTTGGAAGGTCCAGCCTCATCTTTCTTCACCTCAGTGAACATCACAACCAACCCAAAGAACTTGAGGACATTTCAGGAACTGGAGAGATGGCTTAGTAGTTATGAGCACTTGTTACTCTTTCAGAGGACCCAGGCTTGATCCCCAGAACCCACACGGGGTCTACAACCCGCTATAACTTCAGCACGCCCTCTTCTGACCTTTGAGGATGCCACCAATAAGTTACAGTCCCAGCACTAAGCGCTCTGTGCAATCTTTGAAATGGCGCTACACGGGAAACATTACCCACCACTCATCTGAAATTCAAATTTGACTACACATTGCATTTGCATTTTTGGGTAAGTGTGTGTGT
>NC_022013.1:2923533-2926704 GCF_000317375.1 Microtus ochrogaster | reverse complement strand
GGTATCTCAGCGGCTATAGGCTGGAGGAGCGGAAGGACCTCCCGCAACACTGGGCCCTCTCAACCTCTGAGCCATTTCTCCAGCTCTTATCTAACTTTCTTATACACTCTAGGACCGCCTTCCTGGAGGTGTGCCTCCCACAGTGGGCTGGGCCCTCCTGGGCCAATTAATGGTTAAGACACACCCCTCTAGACATGCTGCAGGACAATCTGAGCTGGGCAATTCCTCAACAATTTCTCTATGACTCTAGGGTGTGTCAAGTTGACAGTTAAAGGTAACTGATGGGGAGCACCAGGGAAGAGTTGATATCCGTCTTTTTTGATTCCCCTAGGTGATTGACATTTAGGATTTCATAGGGAGAAACTGTAATTTTCTAAATTTAGCCTTAAAACCCTGTAGGAAAAGAATCATTTCCTATCCTCAGAGTTCTTAGTATGGAATTCCTTCTTTCCACCCCAGGTGCAGGATTTTACATACATTTGTATCCACCTCTCTATTTTAGAGTGTTGCAAAGTAGTGCAGACTGCCAGCTCCGGTGCTGGTATTCTGAATGCCTGGCGCACTATGCTGATATCCTGAGTTCCTGGCACACTGTCTCCAACTCTGTAAATGCCTACTGTTCATTTCTGAATTAGTCACCAACTCCAAAAGTAGTGAATGAAGAGACTTCAACAGAGGAGCTGCTGATGACTGATTCAAAGTCATAGTAGGGAAACAAGATGAATAAAATTCAAGTGTATTAGCTTTGGGGCTGTATTTGATTTGAAGTGAAACGAACATGTTTCCTTAGTCCTAAGGGGTGGCCCCTGAGTCGGCCCAAGTGCGTGCACATGTGCATGTGTGTTTACTCACATAAGCACAGAGACTGGAGGACAGCATCCAGTATCATGTCTCAGGCACTGAATGCATAGAAATCACCGAGAAAGCTAGGCTCCCTGGCCATCTGGCTCCAGGGATCTGCTTGTCTGCATACAACAGCTGTTTTCTCTTGAGTGCTGGATATCAAATGTGGGTTCTCACTCACACTTACAGGGCAATCCCTTCACAAACTGAGCCATCTCTGCAGCCCAGGTGCAGACTCCTACTAGGTAACTGATCTGGCAAAAACTAATGAAATGGGAAGAGATGGTGGATAGAGTCTCTCTAGTTTCGGGACTAACTGGAGTAAAAAGCACAGGGCTGTGAGGTTACTGACTCAGTTGCTGAAGGAGACAGGAAAGTCACATCGTGTGTGGGTTTTAGGGTCAAATGGGAACTGTGACTCAGCAACTGAGTGAAGTCATCTCTGCGTTTCAGGGCCCAGCATGACAGCGATGGTGGTGACTTCTGGGAACACTAGCAATGTGAAACAGTGAAAGTTCTTTCTAAACAGGTTTTCTAGACTCTTCAAATGCTTGGAGTACTGTCACGTGTTCACGAAGGTGCTGGGAATATGGCCCGGTTAGTAAAGTGCGGGCTGCACAGGCACGAGAACCTGGGTTTGGATCCCCTGCATCATGAAAAAGGCCGGTGCAACGACGCACACGTGTAATCCCATGCTGGGGAAGTGGGGGCAGGAAGATCTTTGGGGTTCACTGGCCAACCAACCTCGTCAAACTGACAAGGTGCACGTTATGATACTGCACGAGATTGGACCTTGGCCGTCCGAGGAGTCCCACGGCGGATGAGAGACAGACACATGTTTATGTGGGAGGTTTATTAAGAGAAAGGGAATTGAAAAGGGAGAAAGGGCAGGGGGATATCAGCCTCTGGGGTCAGGAGTGGAGGAAGAGAAGAAAAAGGCAGAGAGAGAGAGAGAGAGAGAGAGAGAGAGAGAGAGAGAGAGGCAAGGAGAGAGAGACAGACAGGGAGAGAGAGACAGAAAGAGAGAGAGACAGGCAAAGACCTGTCTATCTCTTCAGAGGAGCTATGGGAAAGAGAGCTAGAGTGGACGGAGCTTGTCTCTTGAGGGGGCGTGGCGCATACGCACAGACTAATAGTAGTGGCACAGCAGCCATGGACCCCGGACTGGCCAGGGTACTTACTGCCTGAGTGCATCCTGCCAGGTGACAGGGGGCAGGTGAGCATAATGCCTGAATCTTAACCCTGCAGGTTCAGTCAAAGACTCTTTCAAGCCGGGCGGTGGTGGCCCACGCCTTTAATCCCAGCACTCAGGAGGCAGATGCAGGCAGATGTCTGTGAGTTCGAGGCCAGCCTGGTCTACAAGAGCTAGTTCCGGGACGGGCACCAAAGCTACAGAGAAACCCTGTCTCGAGAAACAAACAAATAAAAAAAAAAAAAGACTTTTTCAAAAACAGGGTAGGGCTGGGATGTGGAAGACAGAGACAGGCAGATCTCTGAGCTCAAGGCCAGCCTGGTTTACAGAACAAGTTCCAGGACAGCCAGGGAACTTTGTCTCAAAAAAAAAAAAAAAAATAGAGATCAATAGAGGAGGACTTATACCAGCACCTCTGTCCTTCACCCGTGTGTGCGCACACCACGCATGCACACATGCACACAGATACAAATCCAACCAGTTGCATTCTTTACATTAATTTCTCTTGTCAGCCAGGACTGTTACACAGAGAGACCCTGTCTGAGAAAAACAAACAAAACAAAACACTGATTATGATGACACACACCTGCAATTCCAGCACTCAGGAAGTGGAGGCAGGAGGGTGAGAAATTCAAAGAAATTCTCAGGTATTCTCAGAATTCAAAGCCAGCCTGGTTACATGAAATCCTGTCTCCAGCAGGGCTGATAAGGCAGCTCAGCAGGTAAAGGTACTTTGCTGCCAAATCTGATGACCTGAGTTCAATCTCCAGGACCCACGTGGTGGATGGAAAGAGAGAACTAAGTCCTGCCAAGTTGTCCTCTCACCTCCATGTGGATGCTGGGGCATGTACTTGCTCACATACGTGTATACATGCATGCACACTCACATATATACATGCACACATAATAAATGTAAAAAGCTATTAGTAACTGGACTCTAGCCATATTTTAAATTTTTAAATTAATAGATTTAACCACACTAAATATTTTTAAGTTTCTTTACAAAACAAAAGAATACAGATATTTTGAAGAACTACCAGAAAAAAGCTGAAATCCACATTTTCTTTTTCTTTTTTGAAACAGGATTTCTCTGTAGCTTTGAAGCCTGAACTCACTCTATTTTTTTTTTTTTTTTT
>NC_022013.1:2910900-2923433 GCF_000317375.1 Microtus ochrogaster | reverse complement strand
AAAAAAAAAAAAACAGTGATGAGAAGCGCGAATAATCTCTTCAGGACAACAATCCAGTACACTTTATTCTAGACTTCGGACAATTAGACATTCTTAAAGGTTAACTGCACTGTAGGGCTGAGGCTGCTGTTTGTCACCCAGACGTGTGAAGGCCATTCCATTATTGTAAATTTTAACTTCTGTCTCAGACAATGACCTCACTTCCTCCTTCACAAAGACCAAAGGTGGTGAGGATGATTGGTTGCCTTGCACTCACGGCCTTGCACGGCCTTGTTTCATCTCGTCTTTGCCTGTCAGATGGAGGACCCTCCTTCCCAAAGTTAACCCTCCACCTACACACCAGTGTTCCTTAACTCCCTTCCCATGTGCCTATATATGTACATGTTCGTGTGTGTGCATGTACACATATGAACATAGGTGTGCAGCCAGAGATGAATCTCGGGTGTTTTTTTTTTCCAGGTGATATCTGCCTTGGCTTTTGAGACAGGGTCTTTCACTGAACCTGGAACTCACCAAGTAGGCTAGACTGTGCTCCAGCCCCAAGTATCCATCTGTTTCCACTCTCCCAGCACTGGGATTACAACTGCTTGCTGCTATAGCTAGGTTTTTGTATGGGTGCTGAAAGGATCCCGTTTGGGTCCCTCTGTTTGAGTAGTAAGCACTTGACCCTCTGAGCTATCTCCCCTGCCCTCCTCCCCTAAGCTTACACTTTACCTGTTTCCTGGTATCTGTTGCTCCGTACCTCCTCAGGTACTTCATTCCCTTGATGACGTGCCCTACCTACAGTGACCAATCCCCAATAGTCTCCAAGCCTCCTGGGCTTTATAATGACTGTGCAGGCTACTCTTTTGTCAACTCAACACAAGCTACAGACATATGGGGAAAGAGAAACCTCAACTGAGAAAATGCTGCCACCAGATTGGGCAAGCCTATGGGGCATCTTCTTGATCAATGATTGATGTGGTGGCTTCATCCCACAGGGAGGTCGTTGGTGTCACACGGATAGATGGGCCTTAGTTGTATAAGAAAGCAGGCTTACTAAGCCAGTAAGCAACATTCCTTCATGGCTTCTACTTCTGTTCCTGCTTTGAATTCCTACTTTGAAAGTTCAAGCCCTAACTTCCTTTGATAATGGTTTGACATATGGAAGTGTAAGCCGAATAAACTCTTTCCTCCCAAAGTTGCCTTTGATCATGTTGTTTTATCGTAGCAATAAAAACCGTAAGACAATGACCCTTGGAATTCCTAAAGGAGCTTGCAAAATTTTCAGGAGTGTCCACAGAGGGATGTGAAATGCAACTTCTACTTCCCTATGATTCTGCACAGTTGTTAATAAATTCTTTTACCACCAAATTGTGAAAACTTACCTCAGTCATTTCAGGGTTTCATTTATCTGCACATTTTCCTGGACATTTTAACTAAATTTCCCACAGGCTTTTATAGCCACAGTAAGAAGAAAAACAATGACTAACCTTTATGTACCATTATGTTCCATTAGCCAGCAGATTTATATGCTTTCCATATATTAGTTAATTTAATCCTCACAACAGCCCAAGGTAGAATCTACCATTACTGTCATATTTTACATATCAGGAGATAGGTAAGTAGGTAGGTAGGTAGATAGATAGATAGATAGATAGATAGATAGATAGATGATAGATAGATAGGTAGGTAGATAGATAGATAGATAGATAGATAGATAGATAGATAGATAGATAGATAATAGTTAAGTTGTTTGCCCAAAGAAACAAAATCCATGTCATTGCTGTAGTTCATGCTCTGAACTATTAACCCAGGTCTTCCCATTCTCCCTGTGGACACAATAGCTAACCTCGAAGACAAACTTGATAGGATTAGAATCATGTCCATGAAGGAGTTTCTAGATTAGATTAGTGAAGATAGAAAGACCATGACCAGGTGCCTTATGCACCTGCTTCTATGACTGTACCCTCAAATTGTGAGGCAAAGCTACCATTCCTTCCTTGAGTTGCTTTTGTGAGATATTTTGCAACAAAACAAGTAACTAATGCAATAGGCAAAAGAATTGCATGAAGAGGTAGTAGTATTTAGTATGGGCAATCGCTGATGTTGGGTGATTCCATGCTTCTTCTCCAACCACTAACACACAAAGGGCCTGAAGGCTCATTCTTATCCCTTACCTACCTATTCCCCCAAATCTCCTGATATCTGACTTGCTCCCATCCTCCTTTTGCAATCACCCTGAAGCTCTCTCACCTTGTTGAGCTGTGTGGCTACTCTGTTCTCCCACACATAGCCTTGTTGGTCCAGGTACAGCCTCCATCCTGCCTTTTGGCTCCTTCCTCCACTCTTCATGAGCAAAAAACCCCTCTTCATTCCTAGATCAAGATCTCTTAACTCATCTAGGGCTTCTTCTCCCATCCTATCTTGGACTCACAGTGTCCATAGGCTACTGTCCCTTCTTTGAGCTTCTTCCCCTAGTCTAGGAGATCTTAATTTATCAGACGCAGGCCAACATTTAGTCTACAACCTAGTTCTTCCCATGTCTGTGGCTTAAAGTCTTTCCATCTACCACTGAGGCCGACACTTTTAAAATTCAAATCTAAAGTTAATTTCTGTTTCAACCCTTGAACACTTAATTACATAAATATAAAAAGAGCCAGAGGCACTCTGGGAATGGAAACTGTCTGATAATGTTACTATGAGAGAATACATCGAAAAAGAAAAAGAATGTAGAAAGAAGCATACTGGCACACACCTTCAATCCCAGCACTTGGGAGGCAGAGGCAGGTGGAGCTCTCTGAGTTCGAGACCAGCCTGATCTACATAGAAAGTTCCAGGACAGCTAGAACTATATAATGAAAACCTCCCCCCCCCAAAAAAAAACCCCAAAAACTTTAGGAGAAAAAGTTTATTTTATCTCACAGTTCCAATTCCAGGTTATAGCTCATCATAACAAGGAAAAGAGATGGCAGGGCTTAGGACAGACAAGCACATCCCATCCAGTCAGGAGCAGAGAGGCAGGAATGCATCCATTCTTGCTAATCGCTTCACCTTCACCACACTTACACAGTCCAGGGCCTAAACACGGGGAATGGCGCTGCCGGCAGTGAACTGGATATTTCCACCCCAATTTGCAATCAAGACAATTCTCCACAGACGTGTCTACAGGTCAGCCTGATCTAGACAACCCATCACTGAGACTCTTTCCAGATTATTCTAAGGTGTGTTGAGTTGCCAATTAACCCCCCAATACATACACACACGCACAAACAATAGCAAAAAACCCATGATGCTATAGTGACAGCAGCTTCATATGTGATCTGTGTTACCAAGTCTTTTGCTTACCCTATACCATTTGCGTTTGTGTAAGTACAACTGAATTGTGTTTGCACAATAACAAAGTTGCCTAACACATTCTGGAACATATTTCCATCAGTAAGGGACACAATAGACAGATAGGTAACCCCCAACCATAAAATAATTTTCATTGCTACTTCATAACTGCAATTTTGAAACTGTTATGAATTGTAATGTAAGTATCTGGTAAGCCTGATACCTGATATGTGACCCCTGTGAAAGGGTCATTCATCCCCCCCCAAAAAGGGATTGAGACCCATGAGTTGACAACCACTGTTCTGAAGAGATTCTTGTGCCCTTCCTTTGGTTATCAGAATATTGAAAAAAAAAGCACCCCAAGAAATTGGAAGTTCCTAGAAATCTCACTCTAACGAGAAAGAAAAGGACTGAAGCCTAGTGCCTGCCAGAGAGTGAACTTTCCTCCCAGGAAGAGATTTCACAGTTCTTATTTGTCAAACTCCATTGCAGAGGAAACTGGAGCCCAGATAAATACGGGTCGGTGATGGGTGGGACCACGCCTTGGTTGACCAGGACTTCTCAATACTGCATCCATGTAGCTCTGTAGTTAAACCCCCTGTTAGGAGCTCAGAAGGTGGACATGGGGAGAGTCAGTGAATGAACCTCTCTGTCCCTTTCACATTGTGACCACTGAATTACCTGGCGTGAGTGAGAAGGAAACATGGAACACGCTGGTATGGTATTTCCCTCTGTACCAGTGATTAATAAAGAAACTGCTTTGGACCTATAACAGGGCAGAACTTAAGTAGGTGGGGAAGACAGAACTGAATGCTGGGAGAAAGAAGAGCAGAGTCAGAGAGACACCATGTAGCCCTGCCGGAGACAGATGCTGGAACTTTAGCCAGTAAGCCACGGCCAAATGGCAATACACAGATTAATGGAGATGGGTTATATTAAGATGTAAGAGTTAGCCTGTAAGAAGCTTGAGCTAATGGGCCAAGCAGTGATTTAATTAATACAGTTTCTGTGTAGATTATTTTGTGTCTAAGCTAGCTGGGTGGCCAGAAACCAAAAAGCGGCCCTCCTCCAATAACATGCAACAAACCCTCAGTTAGGAGTTTATTAGAGGAGAAATATACAGACCTGGGAAAGCCAGTGTAAAGAGAGAGAGAGAGGAAGATGGCGCATCCAGCTTTTAAAAGCTGCCTAGCACATGCACACAAGGGGTTGATGTGATTATGTCATATGCAGATGATGGGGCTCACACATGTGCACAAGGGCTTAGCTGAGTCATACGCGGATGATGTAATCCTCGCTGCACATGGGTCATGCGGGGGCCCTTTAACTTCCCCGGGGGCCATTAGGCACTTCTGCCTGAGGGCTTGTCTACAGATGCATGGCCCCTAGAACCCAGAAGTACCAGCCTTATTGTGGCTGAAATCATTACAAGCACACTGAGTAAAACTTCTCTCTCTCTGCTTTCCGTTATCACTTGTCTCTTTGACTGGATGAGCCCAGCTTGTTGAAATTAGTTCACCTTCTGTGCTCTTAAACAGTCCTGGACCCAAACACAAGGAGTGGCGCTGCCTGTCATGGACTGGATTTCTCCATCTCAATTAGCGATCAAGCCAATCCCTCACAGATGTGTCTAAAAGTCAACAACTCTCCTATGATCAGTAGCAGCAATTAAAGGATCTTGCAGAGAGACAGGGTCCTGAATGTGAGAGGGGAAAATGGGGAACATGGTGGTAAGATGCAAGGGGGTCTGAATAACAAGAACTGGGGAGAGAGAAGCTGGGGGTGTAACTTAGTGTGTAGAGGCCCTGAATTCCATCCAGACCATCCAGACTAGATCTGGTAGTGCAGGCTATTAATCCTAATCCCCTCAAAAGAGGAAACAGGAGAACCAAGAGTTCAAGGTCGACCTGGAATACACCAGACCCTGTCTTTAAAGAAAGAGAGAGGGGGGGGGAACTAGACATAGTGTTATATATGCCTGTAATATCAGCACTAGCGTGAAGGCAGGAGAATCAAGAGTCCGAGATAATCCTATAAAGAGACTTTGAAGACAGCCCAAGCAATATGAAAGTTTGTCTAAGGAAAGGTAAGAGATTGAAATTT
This sequence comes from Microtus ochrogaster, assembly GCF_000317375.1. NCBI lineage: Eukaryota > Metazoa > Chordata > Mammalia > Rodentia > Cricetidae > Microtus > Microtus ochrogaster. The sequence goes on along the minus strand of NC_022013.1, from coordinate 2,918,015 downwards.
CTCCTTGTTTCCACCCAAACTGAGCCTCCATCACTAGTATGTTTCTATAATTTACCCATGATCTAGGTGAATCACAGCCTGATGGCTTTTTGAATACTCAGTTTCTGTATTGAAAAGATTTGCAGAATCCCGAGAACAGTTAGTTAAAGGGTTTTGTCAGAGTCTCTAGGGTCCCTTGAACATTTTCTTTTCCAAGATGATGAGAAAAAAAATACAGAATAAGCTAGTAAAGCACTGGTCTATTCCAGGTTCTCCACCCTCAATCGGAATGCTAATTGTTCCCTATCCCTACGCCCAGGCTGTATACAATGACCTATTATTATAGGAAGTACATTTTCCTATCTCATTCAACCTTGTATCTTCAGCACAGAGTCACTCTCCCTAAACGTTTGTTAAACGCACACATAAATGAGTGAATGAACAGAGTGACGGATGCATAAATGAAATGAAAAGTCAATGAAGACCAAATGTATGGGAGGAGGGGAGGAGGTGAAAATTTGTAATAATAATAATAATAATAAACGAAAGTATAAAACATAAAAAAGACCAAATGTAACTGTAGTAATAGGAGCGGCGGGCTGCGTCCCGGCACCCGGCCGCCCACATGGCTAGCTCTACCCAAAATAATTACACGGACACTGTGTTCATTTAATCACCGCTTGGCCCTTTAGCTCTAGCCCTTACTGGCTAATTCTGATATCCCGATCAACCCATCTCTAATAATCTGTGAGCACCGGTCTTAGTGAGCACCGGTCTTACCGGGAGTGTATCTTCCCAGGATCGGGGAGCATGGCGTCTCTCTGAGGCATCTGCTCCCGAGAGCATAGCTGTGGAGTCTGACCTCACTTCCTCTTCCTCCCAGCATTCTGCTCTGTTTACTCCTCCCTCCTGTTTTAACCTATCAGGGCAAGCAGCTTCTTTATTTAATTAACCAATGACCTTCCTCCATCATGTAACCTGAATGGTAGACACTTTCTGCGAAATGAAACTCCCCTACCATTTTTTCAACACATCTCTTAATAAGTGCTTGCTGAATACAAGCATGCATGAATAAGTGAGAAGATGAATGATGAATAAAAAAAAGGCAAAGAACAAAAAGTGACCTGAACAGATGACACAAGATGACACTTCCTGGGCCTGGAGGGATGGCTCAGTGATTAGAGCACTGGCTGCTCTTCCAGGGCACCTGGGTTCAGTTTCTAGCATGCATACTGTGGCCCACAACCATCTGTAATTCTGGTTCCAGGGGATCCAATGCCCTTAATAACCATCCATAATTCCAGCTTCAATATGCTGCCTTCTGATCTCCAAGGGCATCAGACAGGCATGTGGTGCATAGACATACATGTAGGCAAAACACTTAGACACTTAAATAATTTTTAAAAAGAGACTTCCCCTACTATGTTTTCCACATGTTAAGTTTTCATGAGCAAGACACTCTCTTTTCTTTTTCTTTCTTCCTTCCTTCCTTCCTTCCTTTCTTTTTGAATGGGTTTTTTGAGACAGGGTTTCTCTGTGTAGCTTTGATTGTCTTAGAACAAGCAGTTTTAAAATATGATTTAAAGACATGGAAATATCCAACTGAATCAAAAACAAAACCTCAAAAGCATTAGCATGAGTTATTTCTGGGTAATAAAACCAAATATAAGAGGAGATGAATTGGGGAATATATCATTTTCCCTTAAAACCCCCCCGAATTATTTTATGCCTAAATACATGCTAGTTGATTTTTAAACAGAATGTATCTTGATGAAATTTAAATATTAAAACACAAAATTAGTCATTTTTTCCCTAAGGTGGGCTCTCATATTTACTAGACCAGCCTTGAACTTCATACGAGGGCAAGGGTGGCCTTGAATTTCTGCCTGTCTTTATTTCCCAAGGGCCATGATTATAAGTGTGTACCATCATGCCTGTTTTAAGTGGTGCTGTGACTGGAACCCAGGATTTCATCATGTTAGGAGAGGCTTCTGCCAACTGAGATCCCTCCCCAGCTCCAAATCAGTCAAGTTCTGAGCTACTGCTGAGTCAAAGCGGCATGCTGTACTTTCGGTCCCAGAAGTTGGGCACGTTCCTGTTTTCTTCTTGCCTTTTTTTTTTCTTTTCTAATTTTTTGCTGAGTCCTAGTTACCAAAGAGTATTGAACCAAAGCCAACTGGATAAACAGGATCTTGAACTTTAATAGGGCAGTTGGCATGGACCAAACCTGGGCTGGCCAGGCCTTCTGACTGGTACCCGAAGGTAGACATAAAGGAACGGAGAAAGTCAATGAACTCTGATTTTCATGACGATCTCTTGACATCAGAATTCCCTTTTTGTATATACACGTGTCTCCTCTGATCCTGTGGAGATGAAAATTGACATCCACACTCATATTCTACCAAAGGAATGGCCTGATCTGGAAAAGGTAATGTTAACTAAAGTGCTGGATTCTTTCTGAACCTTTCCCAGTGTCTCTCAACACCTCTATTTATAGATCTCTGTCCTCTTTGGAGATGGAACTGAATGCCATTTTTCTTCGCTCTCGGGGGAGTGATCTTTAAATGGCTTGGTGGCTCTAATTTCCTAGTATTTAAAGGTGACTTTTACATTCATTTCGACAGAGCAATGGATCAAAGAAATAAGGGGCTTCTTGAAGCTTTTCTTTCCCCTCGCATGACACATCCTTTCAGATTCCTGGACGATTTAAGTCAAGCAGCTTTGCTGCCTGTTAAATAGTGTGTTCCGCTGCTGGAATGACACCTGCCTACCACAGGATCGAAAGTCTCGGTTGCAACTAAAAGACCATTGAAAAAAAATAGGATGTGGTCGGTTTCCAAAATGTTTAAAATAGGTTCTAGACGCCCCAGGAGATAGCTTTGTGAAATGTCTTTCCAGTCTATTTCAGAACTCTGTCTGAAATCTTTCCTGCCTGATCGTTAGACTGTGAGCCTTGTTAGGGAGACCTGGGAAGCAGGCATCTCAGAGATCCCCAGAGCCGATGACATGAAATTTTTGTACATTGGTTTCTTGAAAGAGCGTTCTCTGTAAAAAAAAAAAAAAAAGGTGGTGGACCTGTGGGCATGGCTCAATGGTAGAGTGTTTGCCTAGCATGCCTGAAGCCCTGGACTCCATCTGAAGCACCGAGGGGGTGAGGGGTTATTCTCTGAGTTTCCCTAAGAATGAAAACTTTCCTTAAAGATTTAATTCTAATCGTGTGTGGCAGAGAGTGCGTGTGTGTGTGTGTGTGTGTGTGCGTGCGTGCGCGTGCGTGCGTGTGTGTGTGTGTGTGTGTGTGTGTGTGTGTGTGTGTGTGTGGCCAAAGACGTTAGCTCTCCTTGAGCTAATGTTACAGGGTGCTGGGATTAGAACTCGGGTCTCTACAAGAGCTACACACACACTCTTAACCTCTGAGTGATCTTTTCAGCCCACTTCCTTAACAGCTTGTAAAGTTGGTGTCAGTGGGCTGAAGACAAATACATGGTGTATTTCAGACCAGGAAGGAAGGAAAGGAAAGAGGGGGGGGGGGAAGGGAGGGGTACTGAAAAAAGAAGGTGGGAACCTAGAAGAATCTTGTAACTACCTAGAAGTTAGTTTAGGCCAGTATCTGATTTTACTGGTCTTTCCTGTCCTGGAGTATTTTCATGTTACTGGTAATGTTTCATCTTTATTTTGTTTAGGGTGGAAAAAAAATGAGTTAACACAAACTCTAATTAAAAAGTGGGTCGTTGTGCGAGCAAATATTCTTCTCACTGTTATCGCATAGAAAAATGCTAACCTCAGGCTTAGTGTGTAGCTCAGGAGATGGAGTATTCACAAGGCCCTAAGTTCAGTCTCCAGCACTGTATTAAACTGGGTCCATGCCTGTTGTCCCAGAATTCAGGAGGTAGAGGCAGGAGAATCAGATGTTCAAGGTTATTCCCCATTACACAGAGAGTTTAAGGCCATCTTGGCTTATATGAGACCCTATCTCAAAGGGAAAAAAAAACAACTTTTGATCTCAAGCATTTCTTTGCCCATTGGTGTCCCGGGAGGTAGAAAGAACAGACTGAAACATGGGACTAGTGCTGAGCTGTCTGAAATCCTATCCCATCATGGCCAATGGAAACAGAGAACCCATTGACCTCACAGTCCACAGTGGAGCCTGTCTGCTTGGGAACGTCTTGTCCTGGTCACATCTTCTAAGTGTAAACAACCCTTCGTGATGTTAATGATTTTCTGGGAGGCCTGTACCACCCACTTCCCAGGAGCCCTGTGGAAGCGACTTGAGAGGCCTGTACCACCCACGGCCCCACGGAAGCAGCTTGCAGTGCCTTTCTCTTACCGTACTGTTTTCAACCCCTGGCTTATGAGGAATCATCTGATAAGTGCCGTGTTGAATATATTATGTATAAATTATATTATACTTCCTATCCTGACAGTTGTAGGAAAACACAAAGACACACACACACACACACACACACACACACATTCATGTCAGTTCTCGGTCTAGTGAGAGCAAGATTTTCTTTTTGCTTGGACTTCATAAAGCACACACAAAAAACCATGTGAAATGCCCAGGGTTCCATGGTGGTTTCTGCTCTGAAGCTGCTCAAGTGTGTCCCCTCCCCCCAGGACTCCTTTCTACCAAGAAATTTTATGCCACCCAACATAAACTAGTGTATAAAATAGGTATGCAAATTGAACATGTACTGAAACCTACTTTAAAACAATTCTTTAATATGTGTTAATGATAAAAAAGGTAAATTTTCATACCAATGATATAGATGTGTTTGTTTTTACATAAAGAATTAAATTTTAGCTGGGTGGTAGTGGCTCACACCTTTAATCCCAGAAAGCAGAGGCCGAAGGATCTCTGTGAGTTCAAGGCCAGCTGGGCTACAAGAGCTAGTTCCAAGACAGGCTCCAAAGCTACAGAGAAACCCTGTCTCAAAAAACAAAACAAAAAAAAATCTTGACTGAACATTTAACACTGCAGGACAAAGATCATCTCCAGTGCTTTTCAGAATTATGGATATTTTGTTCCTATAACTTTCAGTGCTGAGAATGTTACATAGCATAAATATATAGTATAGAATGGCAGAAGTATTTTTTGGGCCATTCCACAAATCATTGGGAATTCTGTCTTAATCCCAAGCCAAAATTCTTTGGGCCATTTTATGAATTTCAAGCCAGCAAATCCAACAGAAAAAAAAAAAAAAGAAATTTTGAGACAGGGTCTCATATGACCCAGGTGGGCCTCTCTGTGTAACCATGGATGACCTTGAACTCTTGACCTTCTGCCTGTTGCCTCTTGACTGTTGGGACTGGAGGCCTGAGCCATCCTGCCTGTTTTTATGGTGCTAGGGATCAAATCCAGGACTTCGTACATGCCAGCAAGCCCTCTACAGACTGAGCTACATTCTCAGCCCGGGGACAGCAATATTTAAAACAAGCATTCTAACACAGCACAATCCAAAAACATACTCACAGGATACTTACAAGCTGAGCGATGACAGCGGGAAAATATTGAAAGTCTTTGTTTTCCATAATGAATCCATTATGTCTCTCTATGAGCCGGAAACTATATGTACGACAGTCACTGCAATTTATTGCATACAATAGTCTCGACTCTCAGCCGAGGTGTTTCGGGCAGTGCTCCTGCACAGTGCAAAGTGCACAGGTCGTATGTTCAGAACCAACTTCAGGGGAGTTGCACAATGCAGCATGGGCACAGACTGCCAGAACCACCTCGGATTCATGACACGTTTGACTTTGAATTAATTTTTGATCATCGCATGTTTTGCTGTTGCCAGATTTTTCACAACACATATTAAGTGATCACCACGAAGGATTGGGACCCATAGTTTAAGAAGTGGGCTCCAGAGGACCCTCCCTGCCTGCACTCTCCTTGAGAGTGACCATCATGACCCATCCACCTAGAGGATGTCCCACCAGATTGCTACCTCCTTGTCTAGATGGGAATCTTGAAGGAACTAAGAAAGTTCTGTGGTCTAAATGTATGTCCTCTCAAAATTCAGATATTGAAACCCTCCCTTGCAAGCGAGAGGACACAGAGGCGGGACTTCAGGCAGCAGCTAAATCTCGAGGAACTGGGTGATTCTTATAAAAAAAATAGTCCAGAGGTAGCTCTACACGTTGTTCTTGGTGTGAGACTCGGGAGGAACCGGAACAGTCTCTTACCAGAGCGTGAGTCTGCGCATTACTTGAACTTAGATGTCCCAGCTTTCTGAAACTACCAGAAATAAATGCCTGAATTTAGAAGCCTCTGGTGATGGTACTGTGTCAGAGTACCCCACAGGGACTAAGACAGAATAAGTCAGAGAGAGATTTTCAGTTCCAGCCCAATATAGGTAGACTACACAAAGAATCCCATGTTTCGTCCGTTCTTTTCTTTCTCTCTCTCCCCTCCTCTCTCCCCCACTCTCCCCAGTCGGGGTCTCATTGTGTAGCCTGGGTTGGCATCCAACACATGATTCTCCTGCCTCAGCTCCCTGAGTGCTGTGTTACAGGCCTGCATGACCACCCAGCCTCTACTTGCCTTCTTACTGTGGGGTCTGAACTTTAAGCCAGTCTTCACAACTCCCTCCCAACAGTTTAAATCAATGCCCACTGCTTCTCGGGAGCACATTCTCGGGCATCCTTGGAAAGAATGCTCATCATCTCACTAGGTCTCAATAAAACCCTCCACCTGAGCACAGAAGGCTGTTGGCAGCTAAGTCCTAAAAATAAAAGCCTTCCCGCTCTCCATCTTGGACAACCAGAGGAGCCTAGAACAGAGCCTGCTCTTTGTAGGGAGGAGAGAAAGCTTTCCACACTCTCGCCTCCCCTTCCTGCCTCCCCTCCCCCCCAGCCCCGCTCCATCTGGAGCAGAGAACTGGACATCTATAGCCGACAGTTTCCAGGTGCCCCACCTTCTGGACCCTAAAGGCATTCTTTAAACTCCTTGAAAAACTGAGAGATAAAGAATTTGGGGTTACATAGGTGTATGTCCTGGAAACTTCCTAAGCACCAAACATAAGTACACATCCGAGCAAAAGTCTTAGTGGCTTTTTTGTACTACCTCCCTGTTCCCTCACCAATTCCACTGAAGGAGGAGGTGTATTTAGTCCACTGAAGGAGGAGGTGTATTTAGT
>NC_022013.1:2909915-2910685 GCF_000317375.1 Microtus ochrogaster | reverse complement strand
CACTGAAGGAGGAGGTGTATTTAGTCCACTGAAGGAGGAGGTGTATTTAGTCCCTAGAAGCCTCACGTGCTGCAGCCAGAAAGGGGATTCTTCAGAAGAAGTGCAAGAGTAATAGTCATCACGCTTCAGATCTCTGGAGAGTAAAGGGAAAGAGTGCTGAGGAGGTAGCTCAGAAGAGGACCTGAGCTCAGTCCCCAGAGCCTTTGCAGGAAGCCAGGGATGGTGATATGCACCGATCATCCCGCACCAGGAAGGTAGAGACAGACTGACCCCTGGGGTTTGTTGACCAGACAGCTTAGCCTAATTGCTGAACCATAGACGGATGGGAGACCCTGCCTCAAAAAACCAAGTGGATGGAACCTGAGGAGGAGCAATATTCTCCACATGCACATGCCCCTGCACACATGTGAGCTCACACATGAGCACACACTCATACACAAGAAAGACAGATGGCTTGATTTATATAAAACATCACAATAATATTTACATTATTAACCCAGCTTGACAAGTGAAGCACTTGATTTTCAGAAATGAACCCAGGGGGCTGAAGAGATGGCTCAGTGGTTAAGAGCACTGGCTGCTATCCCAGAGGTCCTGAGTTTGGTTCCCAGCAACCACACAGAGTCTTACAACCATCCATAATGAAATCTGGTGCCCTCTTCTGACTTGCAGGCATATATACATGAATATATATGAATATGAATATATATATATATATGAATCTAGGAAGGAAGGAAGGAAGGAAGGAAGGAAGGAAGAAAGGAAGGAAG
>NC_022013.1:2906758-2909748 GCF_000317375.1 Microtus ochrogaster | reverse complement strand
AAGGAAGGAAGGAAGGAAGGAAGGAAGGAAGGAAGGAAGGAAGGAAGGAAGGAAGGAAGGAAGGAAGGAATCCAGAGCTCTGTGAGTCCCCCCCAGAACAATCTAACCCCATTCAATGGAGAGATCTGGCCCCTAACATATCACTACTTTCTCTGTTCTCAGTGTTCCCCTTGACATCAAGTTCTCCCATTCATATAAACCCACAGAGGGAGCTTCATCATGGGACCACAATCCACAAGTCAAGCAACCAGATCTTTAATACAGTAGACATTTCCTTGGAGTGATGGTTAGCCAGTGTTGGGATAATGAGAGTCCAGTGGCCATAATTCCCTGAAGAGAGAGAATGAGTTAAAGGCTAGAGTATTTCTCCTATTTCCTTTTTTCTTGCCTATATTATCATAGTAGAACAAGTTGGACTTTTTTTTTGTTTTGTCTTTTGAGGCAGTATCTCATATATCCTAGGCTGGTCTTGAACTTGCTATGTAGCTGAGGATAACCTTGAACTCTTGGATCTCCTGCCTCCACCTCCAGAGTTCTGGGACCATGGGTGTATGTATACCACTATAACTGGTTTATGCAGTGCTGGGGATGGAACCCAGGTCTTTGTGAATGCTAGGCAAGCTCTCGGCCTACTGACCCACGTCCTTAGCCGTCTAGAATAGGTGTTAGAGTGGGATTAACTAGCAGAATGCCCTTTGACTTCAACTGTTTCTTAGTAGGGATCATATTTTAAAATGCCTGTTTCTGATCTTTTCTCACAGTTTCTCCAAACTTTCCAACAGACTCATGAAAAGAATTAGTCAGTGATATTTTGTTTGGGGATTTTAATTATCTTTGTAAGAAATACTATCTCTTTTCAAACCTGCCTTTTCTTCTTAAATATTAATAGGCATACCCCCACAGCCTCCACTACCTTGTGCAATGACGAAAAGAGCAGAGTCAACACATCTGGGGTGATGATTAACTAGAGGTTATAAAGAACTAGTTTTGACAGATCTTTTGTTTTTACTTGCCATGGTGATTTCAAACAGAGGTAGGGTCAGGGTCAGAATTTCTTTTCTTTTTGTTTTTTCTTCCTTCCTTCCTTCCTTTCTTCCTTCCTTTCTCTCTCTCTCTCTCTCTCTCTCTCTCTCTCTCTCTCTCTCTCTCTCTCTCTCTCTTTCTTTCTGAGACAGACTTTCTCTGAGTAGCCCTTCTTCAGGAGCTCTATTGGGCATGTGATGAAGGTGTGAAGTCCCCAAGAAGTTAAAATATCACTTAAAAGTCAGGCAAAGTAGCACATACTTAATCCCAACTACTCAAGAGACTGAGACAGGATGACGGATTCAGCCAGAAGTTCAAGGAAAAACTCTCAAACAACAATAAAATTAGCCTCTTCCTCTATCTCTCTTCCAATTTTTTTGAGACAGTGACTTATGCAGCCCAATCTGGTCTCAAACTCCCTATATAGGCAGGAATGACCTTGGCCTCTAGATTGTCCAACCTCCACCTCCTGAGTGATTAGAGATATGAGCCACCATGCCCAATTTATTTGGTGCTGAGGGCGGCACCCAGGGCTTTGTGCACGCTAGGCAAACATCCTACCAACGGGGCTGCATCTTCAGCCTAGACACAGGAGATTTTCTTTCTCTATAAATATGTCAGTTTAAAGGTAAATTTATTTAATGAAAATATTGAGCAGGTATAGAGGAGGGAACAGACAGAAAGATGGTGTTTGATGGGACAGAGTTTGGAAACCTGTGCCTGGAAGGTACACCTTGGCTGCAGGCCCATCTCCTTTACTGACTAAGTCTAACCATGCTTCTCCTTGCTACAGAGGTTCGGCTATGGAGGCTGGGTGCAGCTCCAGCAGCAAGGCAAGGTGAGTTTCTCCCCGCACATACCTACCGCACATACAGCACATACAGTGATGGCATGCCTGGCTTAACATGTTGTAGGCTGAGCATCCATGAAACTCAACTCTTTCCCCTTGCATTAATCTTGTAGTAGGCAAGGAAGTAGCCCCTAAGTTTCACAGAAATAGTTGGAAAAATAGGAGTGACTTCAAGCAGCAACACCTACAAAATAAAAACTAAAATTGAAACACCTCTACAAAAATCTCTTCTTAATCTTTTTTAATTTTGTTAAATTTACCTTGGAACCAATTTTAGCATTTCTTGAGCAGCCCCAAGAAAGTGGCTTGACCCCCTCTATGGGTTCTTCCTATATTAGAACTGAAAAAATTCGTGGATTGGTTAGGAGAAATCAGATGACAAAGATGTTGAATCAGCTGGCCCTGCACTGTTACAAAAACCCCCTTACCTTCACTGCCCGGATATTGCTTCCCTAGAGAGATATGCTATGGTCTACCTCAAAGGTCTTTTCCAGGCCTATTGTGTCACAGGTATGACATTTTCTAGATACAGATCACCCTCCTGGGTCTCACAGCCAATAGCTCAGATCACCAAATGATGGATCAGCCATCCTCTGTCACATAAGTAGAAAGGGCCAGTCTGTGTTCAGCGGCCGACACCTACAGCACAACCCTTCGACACCAAACATGAAAGGCAGGAGAGAGAAAGGCTGAGCCCCATTAAGTAATTGAATTTTTATCTTCGTGCTGATGAAGGGAAAAATCCCTCAAACTATATGGAGATGAAACATGTTCCAAACCATTCACGAAAAGATTAATCCAGGTTGGGAAGATAGCTTCACTGATAAAGGCCTTGCTCTGCAAGCATTAGTTCAATTCCCCAGTGCCCATGTTTAAAAAAAAAAAAAAGACATGGTAATATGTGTTTGTAATCCCAGCACTATGAAAATAGAGACAGGTGGGTCCCTGGGGCTCTCTGATTGGCCAGTCTAGTCTACTTTGTGAGTTCCAGGCCAGTGAGTTTCAAAAAAAGAGAAAGGAAGAAGGAAAGAAGGGAGAGAGGGAGAGAGGGAGGGAGAGAGGGAGGGAGGGAGGGAAGGAAGGAAGGAAGGAAGGAAGGAAGGAAGGAAGGAAGGAA
>NC_022013.1:2896885-2906658 GCF_000317375.1 Microtus ochrogaster | reverse complement strand
GGGAGGGAAGGAAGGAAGGAAGGAAGGAAGGAAGGAAGGAAGGAAGGAAGGAAGGAAGGAAGGAAGGAACCCAAGGTGGACAGCCCCAGAGAAAGGATGCCTGAATCTGACCTCTACACATAGTCATATGGACGTTTGCCGCCTGAATGGTCGGTCACACTCAAGAACACAGGATTTATCCAAGTTGGTTGCCTTTGCTGATGTGGTTTTTCTGGCTCAGGGAGAAGCAAAGATGATGAAAGACGGGAAGGTCTTCAGAGTGGTCCAACAGAACTGCTGGGACCCGGAAGTTCGTATCAGAGAAATGGACCAGAAAGGCACGTACGATGTGAAATGCTCTCAATGTTTCCTCCTGTTGTAAAGGAGCTCCTTCCTTAAAGTTGATGATCACGTGATGTGATTTACGGGATGGCGGCTTCTGTTTCCTGTTTCCCTGCCAGCCATGCTGTTACAGCTTCATTAGAGGGAAGGGGTCGTTGCAAGCCCATGTTTGTAGAGCATGGATTTGAACATTTTATTAGTTTAAAGACAAGATGGTATACTATCAAAATGATAACAGTGCATTTTATTACTTAAAATAGGTCCAGAAAGTGGTTCAGTGGGGAAAGTGCTTGCCACACAATTGTGTGGGTCTGAGTTCAGATCTACAGAAGCCACGCAAAACCAGATGTAGTCATGGAGGTGGCTAGGATCTCAGCATCCCTGTAGTGAGATGGGAGGCAGGGACAGGAGAACCCCAGCAGCTCACAGGCCAGCTAGCCTGGTACACTACAATCCCTGTGCTCCTGGGTAAGATGGTAACTGAGACAGAATCTCCAGAACCTCGTGGGCAGCCAGGGGCCATGAACAAAGGGAAAGATGAGGACTGATACAGAAGGTTATCCTGTGATCTCCACATGCATGCTGTGGCACAAATGGTTCATTCATGCGCACACGCATACACACGCACACATGCACACACACGACGCATGCTTGCACATGCTTTCTTTGTCTTCTTCTGTCAACTCCCCTCCTCCCTACAAGTCTCTTTTATGCCCTTTGCTTTGTTTGTGATCCACTGATTTTTTTTTATTTTATTCATTTATTTATGTATTTTTGGTTTTTTGAGACAGGGTTTCTCTGTGTAGCTTTGGACCCTGTCCTCACACTCACTCTGTAGACCAGGCTGGCCTTGAACTCACAGAGACTCTCCTGCTTCTGCCTCCCAAGTGCTGGAATTAAAGGTGTGCACCACCACCACCCAGTGTGATCCACTGAATTTTAACCAGAATTCTCTGTGTGACCACAGGCTAACCTGGAGTCTGGTGGGCTCAATACTAGCTACTCAACTGAAGATAGTTACTACCCATCCCCCAGAATCCATCAGTACATCCAGTAGTTCAACAAGGTGGGCACAACCCAGTGAGCCCTGCTGCAAGGAGTCGATCTGTCACTGACCGCTGATAGAACCAGTCTGATGCAGGCCCATTGCTTTCTTCAGATTTTTGAGGCAGGGTCTCCTGTAGAGCCCAGGCTGGCCTCGAACTCTTGTTCAAGGTGCCCTTGAAGTCTTCTTCCTCCTGTGTCCTCTTCTGGAGCACTAGAATAGCAGACTTGCACCCCCAGGCCCAAGTAGAATTGTGTTTTATTTCACAGTCCACAAAAAAAGGAGTCACCCTGGCAGCACCAAATGAATAGGGCTGTCTGGAAGTTTGGAATCAGGTGGCATGCACTTCTGTCCAGAGCTGTCTGATAATCACTGTTGAAATGCATATCCAACTAACATTGAAATCCAGCTGTGCAGAAAGCTGGCAGCAACTCTGTAGGCAGCTCTGCAGGACGTCTGCACAGCCCTGAGTCTCAGCGTACACAGGGGTTGTGTAGGGGTGCGGCTTGGAGAAGACGTATATCCCGCACCTCTGGCAAAGAACAACCTTTCCCTGAAATGTAAAGAGAGAACTAGGGCCCACCGTCTCGAGAGGAAAACAGTGACACTCAGACATGGTTCCCAGGAGTCAGAAATTGCTGTTTATGATTGCAACAGAAGTGAGTGCACGTGTCGTCTCCTTTGGCTTTTGTTCTTATTATTTTGTATGTTTATCTCAGTTGCTCTCCTTGAGGCAACGGTCCCAACTCACTTTCAATGAGCATTGTCTTTGCCCCCGCACACCATTCTAAGCACCTGACACAAATTAACTCTTTTAGTTCCCACAATGACCCCTGGAGGTGGGCTCTCTTTGGATCACAGATTTTCAGATTCCTGGATCGTAGACTCTGGAACCAAGCTCTGGGGACTGCACAAAACTTTATCCAGGCTAATTTAGGAGCTGAATTAAGGGCACTTGTCATGCATGACTTACAGTGGAAAGCTCTAGAAAAAAAATGGAGGCCATAAAAAAAGATGGGGAAAAAAATGACAAGAAAGTAGAAGAAAAGCTAGCTAGGAAGATGAAAGGAAAGAGATGAACAGGAGTGGAAAGGGACCAGGGAGAGGGATAACAGGGTGACTATGGCCAACATATGTTACATACATGTCTAAAAGTGTCATGATGAAATCCATTACACGCATGATTAACACATGCTATTTTTCTTTAAATGGTGGAGAAATACCTTACCTAAAGAAAGTTTTGTCACAAGGAGTGTAGAAGAAATCCTGGACAAGTAGGGTCAGGTCATTTTTCTTAATGATCAAATGTCCAGCCTTCACCTCCCTGTAGGCTGAGGGTGGGGGAGGAAGAGTGCCCGAGGGACCAGCAGTGAGGGAGAGCCAGCAGGTAGGATGGGAGCTGCCAGCCTCTTTGCCCTGGGAAAAGCTCTTCTCCTCACAGGTTTGTCTCTGTGTTCTAGGAGTGATGGTGCAAGCTCTTTCCACGGTCCCTGTCATGTTTAGCTACTGGGTGAGTGTGAAACCTCAAACCATCCTCCTGGGGATGAAGGCCCACGTCCAGCTCAGAAGGTGACAGACAGCTTAAACCTAGAAATTGGTCCCATCAAGTCTCCTGTTTATTTATTTATTTGTTTCGTTGTTTGTTTTTGAGATAAACTCTCCTATAGCCTAGGACGGCTTCAGCCTTGCTTTATAGCTGAGGATAACCTTGAACTTCTGATCCTCCTGTCCCAGTCTCCTGAGTGCTAGGATCCAGGTAGGTTTCACCATGCCCAGTTTATACAGTGCTGGGACTGGAACCCAGGCTTCTTACATGCTAGGCAGGCACTCTAAGCCACATTCCCATTCCAGCGGTCCCTTTATAGGTCAGTAGCATGTTCTTCCCAGACTGCCTTCTTATTCTTGCTTCAGGACAGTAGCTAGTATGTGGCTCTCAGACCCAATCTAGATACACTATACAGTTCAGTGGTACACTGAGTCCCCACCAGAGTGTGCCTGTCTAGATTAGCCCCTGCTGTGCCTTGCTGGATTGCTGATAAACCGGTGCACTCTGAGGTAAGAATTTTGAGATAGGATAATAATGACCAACTATGTTATACCTCCTGATAAACTCTACAAAAGGGGAGTCCTAGATCCCTTCCCACAAGTCAACAGTTCTCAAGCACTGAGAGTTTCAGAATAGCTTTTGAGACCGCGAAAGGACTTTTGGTACAGAGCTGAGAACTCACTAACCTGGTAGTTGTTGTGGTTGACATGTGATTTAAGAGCAATGCAAACATCACCGGTTCTCCTGGTATCCTTCAAGAAGCCAAGACAGATGCCCTGATGGCAGCTTCAGATGCTGGGAAGGCCTTCGCGGTCTCTGCTGCCGGTAGTGGCCCATCATGGTTCCACGTCTAAGCTGGAGAGCTCAGCAGTTGCCCATCAGGCCCAGCCGCAGCTTCCGGCCTCCATTCTTCTGATTAACCAGCAGCATCGTGAAAGTTCTCTTTGCTTCCACGGAGAGTGGGTCTCCTGAGGCCACTACCTTTCTCAGTCCGTGCCTCTCCTTCCTAAGGCATAAAATCATTAAGACGGGTCTTAATGAACGTCTAATAAAGTCGGTTTTGACCGGCATGGAACCTTTCCTGTTTTCACCAGGCCAAACCTAAGGATACTTTGGAGCTGTGCCAGTTTTTAAACAATGACCTAGCTGCCACCGTTGCCAGATACCCTCGAAGGTTTGTGGGTTTGGGCACGTTGCCTATGCAAGCCCCGGAGCTGGCCGTCGAGGAGATGGAGCGCTGTGTGAGGGAGCTAGGATTTCCCGGAGTTCAGATTGGCTCCCACATCAACATGTGGGACTTGAATGACCCGGAACTCTTCCCTGTCTACACGGTGAGTACTGCCTGCCGCTTTTGCTCAGCCAACAGGCAGCGGCACAGCCGTGGGCCTGCGGACACCATGCTGGTGGAGGACCCTCCTGCCAGGGGAAAGGGACAGGACACAGGAGGCCAGAGACTTTAGATGTAGGTAGAAGATGTAGAAACCTACCAGAAATCCTACCAAAAGAGTGAGTCATTCTACAGAAGGAGAAGATGGGACACTTCCCATGTCTGCCCTGAGGTAGCGTAAATGAAGACTCTCTTCCTGTATCAGATTGGCACTCCTTTCTGTTGTACATGGAAGCCCAAACGTCACCCTCATTGCTAGTGCTTTACATGCTCAAACACAGACACACACACTTTATTTTGCTATCGAGAAAACAATGTTTTAAAAACAATTTTTGAATTATTAATAGTATAATATTAAAATTAATATTTTAAAGTAATTTTAAACAGTCTATGGAAATACAAAAAAGTATAAAAAGGAAGACAAATACACCAATCATTTCACTCAGACAGTAGCCACTGTTATTTCATTTAAAACTTTGCATATCTATATTTTAACAAAATTGTAATTCTGTTACACAAGGGATCTCATATCCTCCTTGAAATTTTACAAACTAAATAAACATTATCTGTGTGCATGTGTATGTGCTAGCTCACACACATGTGTGTATATGACATGCATGTTTATATTCATGTTTGCATGTGTGTGGACATACATGTGGTGCATAACATCGGACATCTTCTGAGATAGCTCTCCACCTTACTGAAGCAGGGTCTCTTGCCATTTGTCTGCTTCAACTAGTCTAGCCAGCTTACCCCAAGTATCCCTTGTCTCCACCCCCCTAGTGCTAGGATTGCAGGGGAGCCACCTGGCTTTTCTGTGGGTTCTGAGAATATAGACTCACACCTGCATGACAACATTTTACCCATTGTACCATCCCCTCCAGCCCAGTGAGGATTATTTTAATGAATGGCTTTTTTAAAACTGCAGAATGTTCCAGTGTTTGTATTTAATTCATCAATCCTCAATTAAGAATCTTAGAAAGAAGCAGGGCATGATGGTGCATGTCTTTAATACCAGCTCTCAGACAAAGGCAGGCAGAACTCTGAGTTCAAGGCCAGCCTGGTCTTCAAAGCAAGTTCCAGGACAGCCAGGATTACACAGACAAATTCTGTCTTGAAAAAGCAAGAACCAAAAACCAAAACCAAACAAAGAAACTTAAGAAACCAAAAGTGTATTTTGGCAATACATAAAAAAATAATAATAATAATAATACCGAAACTGAGCATGGAGGCGCAGCCTGTAATCCCATCATTCAGGAGTCTCAGGCAGGAAGATCAGGAATTTGAGGCTAGCCTGGACTACATAGTGAGCTTCAGACAAGCCTGGGATACAGAGCAAGATCCTGTCTCAAAATCCTCAAAATAAGTATAGATAGGTGAAAAAGAAGAACATAAAGGGGGGGATAAGGGGAAAACATAGATAGATATATCAATAAATGGGTGGATGATACACAGGTAAGTTATACATAGGTGATATGTATACATAGGTGATAGATATATATATAGGTAGATGGAGGTTTAGATAGATAGATAGATAGATAGATAGATAGATAGATAGATAGATAGATAGATAGATAGATAGATAGATAGATAGATAGATGAGTGCCATGAAAATGTTAGCATTTGATAAACGCAAATGGTGGGTACATGAGTGTTCATTGTGTTGTTTATAATCTCTATTTAAAATATTAGAACATTAAAATGTGTTTTCAAAATGCTCCTATCTAGTTCTGAAGTACCCAGCTTCACATCCCACCATTCTGTACGCCACTCTTTCTCACCCTCATCCTGTAACTGAACCAGCCACCCTGGGTACCAGGACTTAAGGTCCATGACTCATCACTCAACTGCATTTTTTACGAGTCTCATTTCCTCTCATAACTATAAAGATATGGGGTAGTTTTCTACTACTTCCATCGTAATGCAAAAATCCTTAATCCTGATCTGAGTCGGTGTTTGCACGCTCACCAGGCATTCTACTCTCTGCCATTTATCCATTTAATATTTATGGAGCTCTACTTATGTGCAAAAAAATTTCCACGTTTGTGCTGGAGCGACTGTCCACCAAGTGGGGAACCGCCTATGAAACTGCCTTTAAAGATTTAATATTCTTCTCGGTCCTGAACTCTCTGAACGAATTAGCGGCAGAGGCCCAGCTGATGCAGAGAATGTTTTCTGGAAATTTCAATGAGCTTTGAACAAGGATTTATTCACTCATGCATCCAAGTTGCCTCAGCACAGTGTGAGAGAGCAAGTCATTTTCAGCACTCATCGGAGTTGGATTTATAAATTCCTGGGGGCTTAGAAAGCAATAGCAGCCACCGGGGTGCACACAGACATTTCCATTTGAGTGGCGAGCCCAACCCATCCATCACCCCAATGAGCTTGTTTGGGAGCATGCCAGTTTCTGCGGGATTTAGATTTAGGAGTCTGTCCTGACTCCAGTTGACCTGCAGTGTCCCTGGTCTGACAATCTGTTTGTTTGGTTAGCGAGGCTGGCCTGCTTAGCTCCTCTCTAGCTTGCGTCAGTAACATGCTCAAACAAGAGGGAAGAACTGACAGCCAAGTTAGTGCTGTCATGTGCTGTCATTTCAAGGTAGTCCCTGCACTCTGTAGCATCCCGTCCCCCTCCCCCCTTCCCAGAGACCTCTCTTCTAGGTGAATAAACCTAGCAACACACACTCAGGTACAAAATGATTTCATTGCTGGTATGAGGTAGGCAGAATATTAGCACCTGACTGCCTGATTCTACCACTCATTGGACACCATGACCTGACTAAGTTACATGAGTTCTCCCTTTTCCGTAAAACGAGGCAGGCATGAGTACATCTCTGAACATGTATAGCACACAGAGTGCATGTCTCATAAATGTTTAAATGAGTTAGTAGTTGTAAAATTCCTGTGTGTGTGTGTGTGTGTGTGTGTGTGTGTGTGTGTGTGTGAAGGCCAGATGTTAACATTCAATGTCTTCCTCAGTTGCTCTTCGCTGTATTTCTAAATTTTATTTTATGTATTTGGGTATCTTGCCTGCATGTATATCTGTGTACCACATGTGTGCAGTATCCTCAAAGGCCAGGCAAGGGCTTCAGATCTCCTGGGACTGGAGTTACAGACCACTGTGAGTCGTCACATGGGTGCTGGAAACCAAATGCTGGTCCTCTGGAAGAGAAGCCCCAGTGGCTGAGCCGTCTCACCAGCCCTTTTACCTTATTTTTGAAGACAGAACATCTCACTGAACTTAGAGCTTGCTGACTCCACTAAACTGGTTGGCCGATGGGCACCAGAGATGCTCCTGTCTCTAGACCCCAACACTGGAGTTACAAATACATGCTGCTATGCCCAGCTTTGACCTGGGTTCTGGGGATCTGAACTCTGGTCCTCACGCTTGCACAGCCAGCACCTTACTACCTGAGCCGTGACTTCAGACTAATAGTTGTAAAATCTTATAGTAGCGTTGGTATTAAGCTCTCTGGGATATTAGTTGCCATCTTGAGAGAATGAGGTTTTGTGTTCTCTACCATGCTTCATTCTAGCTGTGGATCCTAACCCTATCTATCTATCTATCTATCTATCTATCTATCTATCTATCTATCTATCTATCTATCTGATATGGGGATCTTTCTGTGTACTCCTCGTTGACCTGGAATTCCAGAACTATGTAGCTCAGGCCGGCTTTGAACCGGCACTGATAGGTGTACACAACCATGCTTGGCTCACGTTTTCTCACTATCTGTAGCTCCGGCTTTCTAAGGGAAGAGAAGGAGGGAGCCCTCCTGCCCTGATTCCAAGGATACCATCCCAGTCATCCTGAAAGGGTGAACTGTGCAGGCACCAGTGGGGGAAAAATCCCCTGCATTTGAAGTATGGAATCAGACCTTAAGCATTGCTCTTTATCAAAATATTTGAGTGGGGGCTGGAGAGATTTTCAGTCAATAAAGTGCTTACCTTGGGAGTACAAGACCTTGAATTCAGTCTCCAAAATCCGTGTGAAAAAGCTGGGCATGTTGGTATGAGCTCATAAACCCATAACTGGGGAAACATCCAGAGACAGCTGGATGCCTGGTGCTCACCAGCCACTCAACTTAGACAAATCAGTGAATTTTAGGCTAGTGAGATACCCTGTCATACAAAAACATACCATTGAGTGGTGGATGTTTTCTGTAATTTCTTTTACCAAGCAATACGATAAATTCATCAACCTATGGTTAATTCTGAGAGTTCTTTTTATTTTTCCAAGTAGTAATAATTGGTCAAGGAAATCTTTTATCTAGATCAAGAAGGAACTTCAAAAGTATTTGAGCTTATTTACTTAGATCAATATAGAATCGGATATAAAAAAGTGATGTCCCCAAATAACCTGTGTCTTACTGCTCTGTTGAAGGCGGCCGAAAGGCTGAACTGTTCTCTGTTTGTGCATCCCTGGGATATGCAGATGGATGGACGAATGGCCAAATACTGGCTGCCTTGGCTAGTAGGTTTGTGCTGGACTGGGGTTGGGAATACAACACCAACTCTTGGGTTTTTCCAGTTATCTTTAGAACTCTGTTCTGCCAGAGGAAGAAAGTGGGATTAGGTTGAGAGTAATAGCAACTACCCATAGTTGGGTTTTTACTCAGATAAATACAACTTAACAGATCTACCTGACTACATTGTCTCCTGTTAACTGTGTATCCTAGCTAGCAACCAATCACTTCAAGACTCAGTTTCTCCAACTCCGTCAGTTCCTTGGGGGCTAAAGCATCAGACATGAGCCAAATGATGCTTCTAGCAGTGGGGAGCTCTTGAAGAAATTCACATCAACCCAAAAACTTTGCCAACCTTAGCTCCAAGAGGCAGCAGAGACTTGGCAGGATTAGCAGTAACCATTAACATTTAGTGAGTTGTTAACTAAGTACCATATACTATCGCAGAACCCTAAAAATAAGCCATTACCAGGAACCAGCCATCACTGCTGTATAAACTGAAGTCATGTTGGCTCCAAGGTATGTTTGAGGGGAAGGTTTTTATTGTAGATATGAGGGAGAGAACCAATAGAGGCTTCTGGAAGAGTCCATAACAGAGAAAGTAGCAGACTGAGCATGACAAGCAGACTGGATTTAGCCGTTAGAGGAGAGAGGATATGAGAGAGATTAACAAAGAGAGGGGCAAGAGATGCAGAAAAAGAGAGAGCCAAGAGAGGGCAAGAGTGTGCATAGCAGAATAGCGGAGCCCGTAAGAAAAATGAAAAGAATCCCGGCACTCAGGAGGCAGAAGCACGCAGATCTTTGTGAGTTCAAGGTCAGCCTGATCTACAGAATGAGTTCCAGGACAGCCAGGGCCGTGACACAGAGAAATCCTGTCTAGAAAAACCAAAAAAAGAAAGGGACGGAGGGAGGGAGGAAAGGAGGGAGGAGAAGAGAAGAGAAGAGAGAAGAGAAGAGAAGAGAAGAGAAGAGAAGAGAAGAGAAGAGAAGAGAAGAGAAGAGAAGAGAAGA
>NC_022013.1:2887065-2896785 GCF_000317375.1 Microtus ochrogaster | reverse complement strand
AAGAGAAGAGAGAAGAGAAGAGAAGAGAAGAGAAGAGAAGAGAAGAGAAGAGAAGAGAAGAGAAGAGAAGAGAAGAGAAGAGAAGAGAAGAGAAGCTAGGGGAGGAAAGTTTCTCCTGGAGGAGGTACTGGCTAAGAGGGAGTGAGAAAAACCAGGACACCATCATGTACTCTGAAATGTGTAATAGGTACTTGTGTTACCGAGGGAGCCTGAAGGCTGGCATGCACTTTGGTATGCTAATAGGCACCACGGGCAGCCATCTGTCCCTTCTGATAATGAAATGGCTCCTTTGGTAGAAGGGAACCAGCTTCACAAGTTCCTGAGGAAAGCTGGCTTTTGTCTAACTGGCAGAATGAGGAAACAGACAAGAGAACTGACCAGTGTTTGCTAAACACCTCCAATGTGAAGTCATAACCAAAAACCTTATTGACGTTATTATTTACAAAACTCCACAAAAACCCTACAAGACAAGAGGAAGAATATCCTCCATGAAGAAACACAGCTAGAACATCAAATAACTGCTCCCAGGCCAAGAGGCAGAACACTACAAAAGGTATCATTCTGCCCGGAAGACTAACACCATGCATCTAAAACTGAAAGGAGAGGGGCTGGGAACTCAGCTCAGTGGTAGAGCACTTGCCTAGCGAGCTCAAGGATGTGGGTTTGCTCCTCAGCCCTGAGAAGAAACCTGAAGGGCAATCGGTGTTACTGCTAGTCAGGGCCAGGCCAGGGATTTCCAGCTTCTCGCCCCTTACCCAAATAGCTGAAAATAAAGACTCACACGGATTTTCAGGATAACTTTATTCAAGGTGAACAGATAGTACAGATGGTAGGAGATACATTGTCAAGACTGACAGTCTGGCTCTCTGTTTTGTTTGTTAGATTGGGTCACATGTTTTTGTTTTGGTTTTTTGGTTTTTTAGGATAAGTGAAGGTGCAGTTAAACCACTGAACTGGACTGATCCAGAGTGCATAGAAAGAAAAGGTTTAGTGTAAATATAAAGCTGCCATGGGACTCTCTAGTGTGGTAGAGAGAATAGCCAGAGGCATTTGGAGAGTCCGGAGCTGCCGTGGCTCCCTCTCAGAAGGCAGAGAGGAGCAGAGAGAAAGGCCAGGGGTGGGGTGGGAGAGTGGTGGGCTTGAAAGGGCGCAGGTGGCTGCAGGGTTGGGAGAGGAAGAACTTGTAAACTGGAGTGGCCTGAGGGTTTAGATCCAGAAGAGCCCGAAATGTTAGTAGGGACTGAAGGAGTCTGAAGGTTGGTGTAGGCTTTGGTATGTAACTAAATGCCTGTTTCCTGAGGTAGAAAGAGAGAAGGGAAGTGGCTCTTCTTGGCAAAGAGAAACTCGGTTTCTGAGCAGTGTTGCTTGTGAGCTTTTATCTATCTGCCAGTAATCCAGAACTGAGCCCATACTCATCTTGAAACATAGCCAGTGGCTGCCTTTTGGGGTTTGGGACCTAACACTTATCATGAGTGCCACTTCCCATAATGCATTTCATTTTAATTATATACCTGCCCAGTTATACATAGGCATAAGGTGATAATAGAGGACTCTCCCTAATAGGCTACGGGAAGAAATGGTTTTGCCTTACTGTATATGTACCCCAAACCCGTTCAGGGCAGATAGGTCCTTTTCGTCTTCCTAGCTGGATATATTGGGAATACACTTGAGCAGAAATGAACAAAATTTGATGGTTACCGCAGCTGGGGAAACCTGACAACATCACTCAGAGATGAGAATGCATGTAATCTGGTGCAGGTCGGGGGCCTAGCAGTTCTGAGGTCTCTCGGTTCACTGTTTGAAGAGGTGTGCACGTATGTTCGCACAGTGTGTGCAAGCGAAGGGATTGGGCTGCCAAGGGCATTATTACAAGGGGAGGTGTGTACAACCCCAAACTAAACAGGAATCCCAAGCTAAACTACCTCCAATGCTTGCCTGCCCCATCAGGACCAAAGCGAGGCCCCTTGTCAGTTCCATCTCTTATGGAACTCTTATGTATGGATGCATGTGTGTGTGGATGCATCCTTGAAGTAGCAAATGGGGGCCGTCAATGATTCTTCTTGACTAAGTAACGCCCTGTCTACATTCGGATCATTTCTGAGCACAGGGGCCCCGTGTTTCATCTCACTGACAATCCCCCA
Source organism: Microtus ochrogaster (assembly GCF_000317375.1). Lineage (NCBI taxonomy): Eukaryota > Metazoa > Chordata > Mammalia > Rodentia > Cricetidae > Microtus > Microtus ochrogaster. The sequence continues at coordinate 2,894,644 of NC_022013.1, read as the reverse complement.
GTCTAGCTGTCGCTCTGCAGCCACTGTCACTAAGCTTCTCGCTGAAGTTAACCAGCCCTGAATCATGTAACCCGTTTCCTCTTCTAGGAATGCCGTCGGAGACCACCGTGGCCATTTGTTCCATGATCATGGGTGGGGTGTTTGAGAAGTTCCCCAAACTCAAAGTGTGCTTTGCACATGGAGGTGAGGCCCTATTCATATCAGCTCAGACTGGCCTAAGAAAATGCCACCGACAGGGTGACTTAGAGCAACATTTTCTCACGGTTCTGGGGGCTAAACGTCCAAGACTATAGTGCTGACGGGGTTGGTTTCTGATGAGGGCTTTCCTCCTAGCACACAGACGGCCTCCTTCTCCCTGTATTCTCATGCGCCCCTTCCTCCGCGCATTCATGGGTGAGGAGAGGACAAAGGACAGTACTTGAAGGAGAGAGATGGTTCTGGTCTCTTCTTTTGTGTGGATATTTAGCATGTTTATTTGTGGATGCATGTGTATGTGAATGCATGTGTGTGGATGCATGTGTATGTGGGTGCATTGTGTGTGGATGCATGTGTGTGTGGATGCATGTGTGTGTGGATGCATTGTGTGGGGGTGCATTGTGTGTGGATGCATGTGTGGATGCATGTGTGTATGCATGTGTGTATGCATGTGTGTATGCATGTGTATGTGGATGCATGTGTGTGTGGGTGCATGTGTGTGTGGATGTATGTGTATGTGGGTGCATGTGTGTGTGGATGCATGTGTGTGGATGTATGTGTATATGGATGCATGTGTGTGGGTGCATGTGTGTGTAGATGCATGTGTATATGGATGCATGTGTGTGTGGATGCATGTGTGTGTGGATGCATGTGGAGGTCAAGGCCAAGGAGGCCAATATTGGGTATTGGTCCTCTGGTGCCACCCACCTTTTTATTCCTTTTTTGTTTGTTTGTTTGTTTGTTTGTTTGTTTGTTTAAAGACAGGGTCTCTCACTAAACCTGGAGCACACCAATCTGGCTAAACTGGTTGGCTAAAAAGCCCAGGGATCCTTCTATCTCCATCTCCCCAGAACAGGGATTATAGGTGGGTATCTGACTTTTTTTTAATGTACATTTGGCATTCAAAGTCAGGTCTTCACACTGTCACTGCATGGTGGTTCACTTTACCAAGTGAACTGTTTCCCCATCCATTTTTTATTTGTTTGTTTATTTGTTTTTTATTATTTATTTGTAGTGGTACTGAGCATTGACTCTAGAGCCTCACACATGCTAGGCATGCTGTATGTCAAGCTACAGCCAAGCTTTATTGTTATTGTTATGTCGTTATTGTTGTTGATGTGTGTGTGTGTGTGTGTGTGTGTGTGTGTGTGTGTGTGTGTGGTGTGCCATGTGTGTGCAGCTGCCTTCTGAGACCAGAAGAGGGTGTCAGAGCCACTGGCACTAGTTCTAGGTAGTTGTGAGCCACCCTTCATGGGTGCTAGGTATCATAGGTCTTCTGTAAGAACAACAAGAACCTCCTGAGATGTTTCTCCAGCTACTTACATTTATTTTGAGACAATCTCTCACTAAAGTTTCCCAGGTTGGCCTTAAACTCACTCTGTAGCCCAAGCAATTATTAGTCTTTGGACTTGAAATCCCATCCCCCCTGCCTCTACCTCCTTGCAGGTGGTGCTTTCCCCTTCACAGTGGGAAGAATCGCCCATGGATTCAACATGCGCCCAGATCTCTGTGCCCAGGACAATTCATCTGACCCCAGGAAATACCTTGGCTCCTTTTACACAGACTCTCTGGTTCACGATCCTCGCTCTCTCAAGCTGTTGACAGATGTCATAGGAAAGGTAAGTTGGGGGTCCCTTTTGGATGGTTTGTGGAGATCAGAAATCTGAACCAGCTGCCTTCTACTTAACAAGTTAGACACTTTTGAGGAAAAAGGAAAGTTTGAATTAGTAAAATATCTGAAATGTGTACTGTTGTTTCTTGGTATCCAAAGGGAATTGATTCCAGGACTCCAAAAGATAAAAGCCCCTCAGATGCCCAATTGTTTTATATGAAGTGGCATAGGTTTTGTATATAACTTTTACACACCTTCCTAAATGCATCATTTATAATTATAATACAAGGTAGGTGGTATCTACTTGGTGTTTATTATATTGCTTGGGAGATAATTAAAGGGAAACATCTTCTACATGTTAAAAACAAAAGCTATTTTCCAAAGTATGTTCTTCATATTGAGTCATCATGATATATTCATAGATGCATATAATATACTTTGGTCATGTTTACTCCCATTATCCCCTCTCTCTACTGTTTAGTTTTTAGTTTGTTTTCCATTGCTGTGAGTGACACCATAACCAAAGGCAACTTGGTGAGGAGAAGGTTTACTTGGCTTACAGATTATAGTCCATTATAAACTAGAAGGGAAGCTCAGTGCAGGGACCTGGAGGCAGGAACTGAAGCAGAAACCAAGGAGAAACGCCGCTTACAGGTTTGTGCCCCGCTGCCCCAGCTAGCTCAGTGCCTTTCTCATACAATACAAACCCACCTGCCCAGGTACGGCAGCACCCACGGTGGCTGGGCCCTCTCACATCAACTCACAATCAGGAAAACACCACACAAGATGCCTACAGGCCCATCTGAGGTGGGCACCACATCAATTGAGATGTCCCAGGTATGTCTAGGCTGGAGTCAGGTTGACAGAAACTAACACGCCTACCCCCAACTCCCACTCTTCTCCCGGCTTTGGGAGAATGGCCCAATGAGCTTCGTTAGGGTGATTAGGGGTGAGGGTTACCTACAGCAGCAAGAGCATGGGTAAGAGGTTGTTTCAAGCATTTCCTATGCACAGTTGGTTGGATGTAAGCCCTGGAGAGCACAGAAGAAGACTAAGAACGTAGAAGAGCAATCCATTTCAGTTCCATCTCAATACACATAGGTATCTGTAGGTTCCAACTTCATCCGGAGGGGGTAGAGCTTCATTTTTTTAATTTATCCATTTCCATTTTCTTGGTGTTTTGCCTGCATGTGTGTCTGCGTGAGAGTGTTGGAGGTTACAGACGGTTGTGAGCTGCCATGTGGGTGCTGGGAATGGTCCCCTGGAAGATCAGTCGGAGCCATCTCTCCAGCCCCATAGAATTTTCTATTCTGGAAATGGTGAAAATGGGAGCAAGTGTGCCAGCAGGGAAACACAAAGGAGAGAAGCCCAAGGCAACTATGAGTCCTGAACTCATAGCAACAGAAGAGGGAAGAGATAGGGAGCTGGGCAAAGGGCCACTCTGAACAGAGTGTTCTCTAGTGTTTTTGGGAATGGAAGCACCATGAGGAAAACACCACTGTCAAGTTCAAAGCCCATCCTCTGAGCGATACCACCAGCCATGGGGATGCTATTCCCACCTTGACACAGTACCCGAGGCAGCACGCTTTGGCCAAAGAAGAAAAGCACGGGAAGTTTACCATGATATCCCGTGGGTACGGCAGGTAGTGGGCACGTGTGTGTACATCCTGAGTAGGGCTCCTAAGGAAGGTAATGGTTCTAATGTCTTGTCCTCCTGGTGTGACAGCTTGAATGACTATAATTTGGGCATGAAAACCTAAAGTTGTGTATGCCCTCAAAGGCCGGTAGACCCAGGGAGGACCCAGAAGCTGTATTCATTACTCTCTTTAAAATTGTCATGTTCCCCAATCCTAGTTATAATTACATCAGCGAAGTCTCTTTTTTATTTTTATTTATCTATTTATTTTTATTTTTGGTTTTTCGGGAAAGGGCTTCTCTGTAGCATTGGGGCCTGTTCTGGAACTAGCTCTTGCAGACCAGGCTGGCCTCAAACTCACGGAGATTCGCCTACTTCTGCCTCTTGAGTGCTGGGATTAAAGGCATGAGCCACCAGTGTCCGGCTAGCATTCTCTTTTTAAAACAACCCCCAAATCAGAATGACCCTTAGAACTTTTGTTTATTTTCTTAGGGCATTCCTCAACTACTTTATAAATAGTTGGCTTTTATATTTTTATTTCTAATTTCTCATAAATAATCATTATTTTCTGGCCTTAAATAGTTTTAGATAATCTTTTTTTGTTGGGTGTGTATAAAACATTCTATTTTTTATTTTATTTTAAAAAGTATCTTCATACTTTTGTTCATTTACATATATTTTGGTCATTTTCTCTTTTCCTAGCACCTCTTAGATTCTCCCTACCTCTCTACCCACCCAATTTTATGTTCTCTCTCTTTCTTCTTCCCCTCTCTCTCAAAAAACAGTAATACAAAAAAAATGCCCAATAATATTTTTCTTACTTCTCTGATTCTGAGAATTTCTGCAAGTGTACTTAAGCCTGCAAGTCTCCATCCAAGTGTGTGTGTCTGTGTGTGTGTGTGTGTGTGTGTGTACACCTGCACACACACACACACACACACACACACACACACACACACACACACACATGTAAGTGCTTAGAAACAACTTCTGGTGTCAGTCCTGGCCATCCACCTGTTTGAAGACAGTCTCATCACCGCTGCATCCACCAGGCCCACCGTCTTCCCAGGATTCTCCTGTCTCCACTTACCTTCTCTCCCTGTAGATGTGCTGCCAAATTTGCCTTTACAGATTCTGGAAATCCAGGCTCAGTGATCTGACATCGCTGAAAAGGTTCTTCATCATCAAAGGAAGATATTATTTCCAAGGCTATGGCAGACAGTAGAGTATGGCATGCTTATAGAAATACTTCTAAAATGACTTGAGATAAAAGGGTTTCCTGACAGATTCTCACCTAACTTGACATTTCCATCTATCTTAACACTTCCCTCTCCAAATAACTTTAAATAACGTCTCCCAGTGCACTGCAGTACAAAAAAGGGAAACCCTGTTTTGATGCCTGTGAGCCTCCTGAGAGGCTTCTAATGTTCCCTCAAGTTGTGGACAAGGAGAGGAAGTCCTCATTCCAGCACACGTTGGCTAGGTGACTATTCTAGTTTTATTTCTGTTGCTGTGATAAAATACCCTGGCAGAGAGCAGCATAGGAGACAACGGGGTTTCTTTCAGCTTACAATTCCAGGTTACAATCCATCGTTGTGGAGAAGTCAAGGCAGGAGCTGGAAGCGGCTGATCACGTCCCATCCACAGTGGAGAGCGCGGAGAAATGATGTGTACAGACTCACGGGCTTGCTTGCTCGTGCTCAGCTTAATTCCTCCACTCTAAACAGATCGGTACCCCTACCCCACACTGTCTGTCTCAAGCTCACTGCCAAGTGCCTCAGCTACACATCTGGGCTAGCACAGCTGGCTCTCACCCGATCCTTCAAGGGGTCTCTCTAAAGCACAGAAGATGTGAAACTGTACGTTAGCACATCCAGACACGTACCTTTAGAAACTGCTTCAGAATCATAGTAGATCCCCACGAAACAGACGCTTCAAAGTTCAATTTTTGGGAGGCTGGGAGCAGATGGGATGAGAACCTGATACCATTAGCAGTTTTGTGTATCCCAGGGAGCTTGGGCCAGCAGACAACAGAGCTCATGGAATAGTGCTGTCCATTGTCAGAGTGGGTCTTCTCACATCAATTAATCTGACCTAGAAACTCCCTCACAGACAGGCCTAGAGGTTTGTCATCTCTAGGTGATTCTAGATGCTGTCAAACTGATGAGCAATATTAACTTCTATCATGACAAGAAGTTAATAATTTTTAAATTATTTTTAAATAACTCTTCAAAGTATTTTTACTCCAATATTTATTAAGCATCTATCAAGTAGAGACGTTATCAAGTGATGGGGTGCATGTTCTCCTTCCTGAAAACCCACACACATCTCGAGGATCCTGCTGCCATCCCCTTTTCCTCAAAACAAGAACTCCAAATTAACAAGGCTTTCATTGCCAGTTCTCTCCTGTACCCAATATTTCAGGACTAATTACATCAGGGTTCCTTCTTTCGTATATTCAAACATTGTTAAAAAGACGTTGCGTTTTTTGCTGTATATGCATACATATGTGTGGGGATATGGTTATGTGCAGATGAGTGCACTGTCTACAGTGGCTAGAAGAAGTCAGATCCCAGTACTGGAGTTACAGGCCATTGGGAGCAGCCTGAAATGGGTGCTGGGAACTGACCAGCTCAGCTGGGGCCCTGGGACAGATGGAATAGGGTCTCAGGAATAGGTGGGTAAGGAGTCAGCAAATGACAAACAGACACAAGACTCTAAGGAATTGCATCTAAATGCGTCTTTGCCAGGCATGAGGCTCACCCTTTATACAGAAAAGATTGTTTAACAGCATGTATTGTTTTTTCTTGTATACAGATTTTTCTTAGAATCATTATACAAGATACATGAGAATAGATTTTCATCAGACAGATGTCCCTGGTGTGAGTCTGCGGTTGGTGATGCTAGACATGGCTTGGCATTAGTTTCAATAGAAATCTTTATCTAGGCTATGAGTTTATGGCATTTTGAGCTAAGGGCAAGCGGTTGTGGTTAACAACCACACAGTCTACGGTTCTTTTATATTTCTGTAATTTATGCAGAAGAACTTCTTTTTTCCTTTTTCTTCTTCATATTTCTAACTCCTTTTTAAACCTTTCCCAAAACCAATCTCAAGAAGTTATAGGCATTTATCTCTTATAGTAAGGAGGCCGCCTGTTGGTTCCCAGTCACTCAGCCCCAAAATAAACACACAGAACTACATTATTTAAGAAACTGCTTGGCCTATTAGCTCTAACTTCTTATCAGCTAGCCTTACATTTTAATTTAACCCATTCCCAGTAATCTGTGCATCACCATGAGGTCGTGGCCTACCAGCAAAATTTCAGTATGTCTATCTTCGACAGTGGCTCCATGGCTTCTCTCTGACTCAACCTCCTTTCTCCCAGCATTCAGCCTAGTCCTCCCTGCCCAGCTCTTAGTGCCCTGCTCTGCTATAGGCTCAAAGCAGTCCTTTATTAACCAATGGTATTCACAGCATGCAGAGAAGAATCCCACATCAATCTCTTTCTTCTATCCTTATACCATTTTTGCTGAATATGTTTTAATTGCTTAATTAAGTTTGCCTTTTGTTCTTTATTTGATAAGCACCAGATTAAACTTGGAAACCTTTTTCCCTTGAATGTTAACCCATCTTCCTCCATTAGCATCATATACTCCTATATATGGCAATGGCTCATCAGTAGACTCTGGAAACTTAAACATACTATCTTCCCTTCCAGAAGAAACCAGACTGTGTTCCTTAGAACATGAGCAGGTAATGCCAAAAGTGCAAGGGCTCCAATGAAGGAAGCACAGCACACACACACACACACACACACACACACACACACACCTTCTCTAAAGGCACTCTTCCTTGAAGCTTGTGCCATGTCTTACGTGAGCGATCACGCAGACCCCACAGGAGGTGGCGTGACACCCATTCAAGACATTGTTCCTTCAACTCACTCACACATTTACTAAAGTAATTTTCAAGTTGATTATAAGCATTGTGTCAATGTTATATCCCAACTATCTCAAAAGTCCAATTCAAAGAATTATTATTGGAGCCGGGCGATGGTGGCTCACGCCTTTAATCCCAGCACTCGGGAGGCAGAGGCAGGCGGATCTCTGTGAGTTCGAGACCAGCCTGGTCTACA
>NC_022013.1:2863780-2886513 GCF_000317375.1 Microtus ochrogaster | reverse complement strand
TCTCTCTCTCTCTCTCTGCCTACAAATCAGTATGTATCTCTCAGTTACTGCCCCAGTGCCATGATGATAATGGACTAAGCCTCTGAAACTGTAAGCAAGCTCTCAATTAAATGCTTTCTTTTACAAGGGTTGGTCATGGTGTCTCTTCACAGCAATAGAACAGTGGCTGAGACAGTTACCAATAGAAGGCATGCACATAGATAATAGGTAAGAAAAGTTTAAAACTCAGATAGTAGTTACAAGTGGATATATAACCTTCTATAGAAAGAAGTCGAGAACAAGCCTAAATAATAATTAAAAATTTCCAAACCATGAGTTTGTTAGTCTGTGGTAGCATTCAAAAATAAATAAATTCAAGTGTCTGGGGAGACGAGATGACTCAATGGGTAAAGGACTAGCAGTGCATGCTTGGGACCTGAATTTGATCCCCAGAACCATATAAGAGCTGGATATACAGCATGAGCCGGTTTACTCCCGATGCCCTGAGAAGCTCAAGGGCCAGCCAGCCTAGTGCCTGGTATATTCAGCAGAAAAACAACAGAAAGACCCTGCCTGAAACAAGATGGAAGGCAAGGATTGACGCCTGACACTATCTTCTGAACGAACACACACACACACACACACACACACACACACACACACACACACACTTAAGAAGGAAACCAAGGAAATATTGAAGTCAGAAGGGTTGAATGGCAGAAGACTTGAAGACTGCTTTTCACTGTGTTAGACTCGTTTGCCTTCTCCATATTAAAACAGGACAGACTGTTTCCTAAAGCATATTTATATCTGAGAATGCCATCATGCTGGGAAGGGAAGAATTCTTAATTAGAAAATTAATGCCTGGGTTTCATCTTCATGTTAATGTAGCTGACGAGTGTAGTATAAGCGTGGGACTCTAAAATCATGTTGTATTTTGGAAATGTAAACAGCTTTAGCAAGAAGAGGAGATGAACCCCTGGTGAATACCAAGCAGAGAGTTAGAACAAGATCAGCTGCTGGCACAGATGTGAGAAGACATAACTTTGTGTCTTTAGGGCCTCTACAGCAGGTGTATTTACTTGGCTTCATATACAAATGAATACAGAAATCTATAAATAGACTTGGTAGTCTATCGTGGACTTTCAAACTGTGGTGTGTGTGTGTGTGTGTGTGTGTGTGTGTGTGTGTGTGTGTGTGTGTGTTGGACATAATATGTTCTATTCTATCACTCTGCTTTATTCTCTTAAGACAAGGTTTCTCACTGAATCTGGAGCTAGGCCAACACCACACCTGTCTCTGCCTCCCACAGCACCAGGATTATGGGCAAATAAATGCACAGACATATTCAGTTGAGGTGCTGAGATTTGAACTCAGTTCCTCATGATTAAGCAGCAAGCACTCTCTGAATTATCTCTCTAGACACCAATTATACATACATACATGTACATATACACAACACAAGGTCTCACTCTGCAGACTAGACTGGCCTCTAACTCACAGAGATCCACCTGCCACTACCTCTCCAGTGCTAGGATTAAAGACATGTTCCACCAATGCCCAGGTCAAATTTATAGTTTTTAAATGACCATTTCCTCCAGTGTATACTACCAACTGAAGTATTTTTTAAGTTTGAAGTTATTTTGGACACACATATATGGTATCATGTGATTTTGATATATGTGTAAATGGTGTAATGTTTCAGTGAGGTTAAACATGTCTACTCAAGCATATCTCTATGGTGAACACCACAGGTCATTTCTCCTGGCTTTTTGAGATATACAGTACATTATTATTATTATTATTATTATTATTATTATTATTATTATTATTATTAATGATCATTCCCCTGTGGAGCATGCCAGATCTTCTAGAGTTCTTTAGTTGGTGTGTTGGTTGTTGCATCTGGAGGTAGGATCCTACTTTGTAGGTTAACTGGAGCTTACTAATAGGACCCAGGCTGACTTTGAACCCCGGTCTGCCTGCCTCTTAAAGCAGAGATTACAGGCATGCACCACCCCAGCTGGCACACATCAGAACTTCTTGTCCCTATTCCACTAATCAGCTTCCCTGCCTCTCTCGTTTCTGTTCTTACAGTCTCTGGTGACTAACACTTTACTCTCGACTTCTATGAGCACAACTATTTTATAGACAACATATGAGTCTGCTGGCATTTACCTGTCTGTGATGAGCCTGTTTCACCTAACATGATGACTTCTGGCTCCATGACACTGAGAAAACAAAACCTTCCATTCTTCCTTGAAATGAAAATATGTACACACACACACACACACACTTCATCAAGGATGTCCTTTCTTCAGCGAGGAAACACTGCCTGGTTTTGTTCAAGTTCAAGGACTGCAGTTTACTTCTAGTCTTCCTAGTCTGTTGTTTGCCTGGGTTCTTGTTTGTATGAAAACAGTGTTGTTTGGGTGACTATGGCTTTGTAGTACACTCTAAAATCAACGTGGTTACTCCTGTTTTTGGTTCAAGACTATTAAGGATCATTTGTGGTTCCATAAAAATTATAAGACTGCTTTTCTATTCCCATAAAAAAAATGCCATTGCTATCCAACATGGTGGTCACACCTTTAATCTCAGCACTCGGGAGGCAGAGACAGGTGGATCTCTGTGAGTTCGAGGCCAGCCTGGCCTGCATAGAGAGTTCTAGGACATCCAGGACTGTTACATAGGGGAAAAAAAAAACCCTGTCTCAAAAACAAACAAAATGTCATTGGTCTTTTGAGAGGGGTGGACTAAATGTAAATTGATTTGGGTAGTGTGGCTACTTTAGCAATATGAATTCTTCTAGCCCATATCAAAGGGCATCTTTCCATTTATTGTGGCTTCGATTTCTTTCATCAATATAGTTTTCATTACAGAGGTTGTTCACCTCCTTGTTTAAACGTATTCCCAGGTATATTAGTATTTTGTTCTAACTAGTATAAGTGGGCTCAGACAGTTTTGCTGCTGTTATGTAGACATACACTGATTTCTTCAAATTGATAGTGTACCCTGAAACTTAATTGAATTCTTTAACTAATTCTAAAGAGCTGTGGAACTTGTAGGGCTTCCTATACATATGATCATATCTGCAAAGAGAAACAGTTTTACTTCCTCTTGTCCAGACTGAACTGCCCCTTCCTCCTTCTTCCTGCCTAGGTGCTATGGGTTAGAACTTCTAGGTTCTACCTATAGATGAAAGTGCACAATCTTTGTCTTGTTCCATATCTTTCTTGTTTTGTTTTGTTTTGTTTTTAAAGACAGGGTTTCTCTGTGTAGCTCTGGTTGTCCTGAAACTTGCTCTGTAGACCAGGCTTGTCTCAAACTCACAGAGATCCTCCTGTCTCTGCCTCTTGAGCTAGAATTAAAGGTGTGCACTGCCTGCCATATCTTAAATAAAAAACTTCATTTTTTTCTCATTCAATACAGTTTGAGCTGTGGGTTTCTCACATATGGCCTTCACCTTATTGAGGGAACTTTCGTTTAGAGTATTAACATGGATAGTTGGGGAGATGGTTCAGCAGCAAGAGCACTTTCTGTGCACTTATGAAGACCTGAGTTCAAATCCTAAGTACAAATGCAAAAAGCTGGGGCTGTAGAAGACGGATACAGGAAGATGCCCTCGCTCCGTAGTGCATTCCTGGTTTTGGAAAGTACATTGTAGTTATAGAAGAAGCATCTTCTTAGCCAGATGCTGGCACATGTCTTTAATCACAGCCCTCTGAAGGCAAAGGCAGTCTGACCTCTGTCATTTTCTAGGCTAGCCCTGGTCTACAAAGCAAGTTATTAGCTAAAAAGGCTACCTGAAGAAATCCTTTCAAAAAAGAGGAGGAGGAGAAGGAGGAAGAAGGAAGTTAAGATGGTCCCATAGGTAAAGGAACTTGTTTGCCAAGCCTGACAATCTGGGTTTGATCAAAACCCACAAGGTTGAAGAAAAGGACTAACTTCCACAATCTGTACTCTGATCTCCACATGTCATCCCCTACACACACACACACACACACACACACACACACACACACACACACCACAAATAAATGTTATAAAAGAAGAAAAAAAGAAAAAGTCCTATTTTTAGAAAATAAATGATAATTTATTTAGTAATAAAAGGCCATGATGTCTCCAAAATCACCAAGGTTTCACTCATATATGTGTTTGTGTTTTGTGTGTGTGTACGTAGGTGTGTATATGCAGACATACATAAATATAATTGAATATAATAAAGCAAGGTGTCAAAATACAAACAGCTGAACTTGGGTGACGGTTATATGGCAGATACTTTCATTTCTTGGCAACTCTTCCATAGCTTTCAAACTCTATCAAATTAAAAATTAAACACCAGATCAATGAATTAGTATAAAGTGGATTCAGTGGGGCTGGCAAGTTATCTCAGTGGTTGAGACACCATCTTCTGGTCTCTCCACCAGCACTTTCACACATGGAGCACTCCCCCACACACACACTCACACAAACCAGAGTTCCAAATGAACAGGGCATTGCAGTCAGGGACTCAACCACCCATTAAAGTCAGCGAACTCTAAACAGCTTGCTGGGGCTGAGGGGCTGTGGCTCATTTAGAGAGCTCTAGTAGAAAGGATGCCACACTTCATTTGGGAAAACTCAAGAGAAATTAACACAGGAATTATTTACAAAGCTATGAAGAGTTAGACCACCATTTAGCCCCAAGCTTTTCTTTCCAACTCTATTTTCTTGCAGGGTCACTTATGATGTATCACTATAAGAAAGGAGAAGCCGGGCGGTAGTGGCGCACGCCTTTAATCCCAGCACTCGGGAGGCAGAGGCAGGCAGATCTCTGTGAGTTCGAGGCCAGCCTGGTCTAAAAGAGCTAGTTCCAGGACAGGCTCCAAAACCACAGAGAAACCCTGTCTCGAAAAACCAGGAAAAAAGAAAAAAGAAAAAAGAAAGGAGGAAAATTTCATTCTATCTGAATATATCCATATGTCTTATCAAGCAAATGCTCATTTCTTATATTCCAGTATTCTGCATTTCAATTTGTAAGAAGATAAACTGGCTGAATGGCTCTTTCAATTAAGTGCTTATCATACAAGCATTCTGACTCGGGTCTGATTCTGAGCGTCCATACTGAAAAGATGCCAGTGTGGTGTTACACACCTGTATTCCAAGAGCTCGGAAGGTAGAGACAGTGGCCCTAGGGATCACAGGCTAGCCAGATGAGCATATTTAATGTATTTCAGGCCAGTGAGAGACCCTGTTTCGGAAACCAAGGAGGACAGCACAGGAAGAAAGAGACAACGAAAATTGTGTTCTGGCCTCCACGCTGTGCGTGCAGACTCAGAAGCAAGACTGGAAGTAGATTTGCAATCAATCCTTAGAAGACCTAATAGTGACACCTGCTGGAAAAAAAATAGCAAAATGAAAACTGAGCCTTTAAATCTTTAAAATTTAGAGCAGTTCTGTTTCTATTAAACTAGGAAGGAGTTTGCTGTCTTACCAGACTGGTGTACATGATGAGCAGATTGAGAGAACAGAGGGCTCTGTAGTGTTCTCACATTTATAAATAAACTTGTGCTTTATCCTCTTAGGACAAAGTCATTCTTGGAACTGATTACCCGTTTCCACTAGGTGAGCAGGAGCCTGGGAAATTGATAGAGTCCATGGGAGAATTCGACAAAGAAACAAAGGTATGTGCCTTGAACCTCCATCTCCTTTCTGAGCTGAACAGAGAGACCACTATACTTCATTTGCCCACAGTTCTGACTGTCTTCTGAAACAGCTACTCTATCAAAAACAAGTCTTAACAACTTTCCAATTTTAGTGTATGTGCTGCTGAAGCAAATGCAAAGGTCTTAATATCTTAAAATAAGTCCAGCATAATTAAATGCATAAATCTTCTGTGCATGAATGCACATGTGTATGTGCGTGCACACGCGAGCGCGAGCACACACACACACGTTTTTTAAAAAGTAATCAATGGCTCTATCTAATAAGTGCTTTTATCAAGCCAATCGTGCTTTAATAATAAAACATCTCTCTCCCTTTCTTTTTTATTCAGGATAAACTCACAGCTGGCAATGCCTTGGCTTTTTTGGGCCTTGAGAGAAAACTATTTGAATGTCAAAATTAGCCACGAAAAAAAACCTTCCAAGAAGCTACATTACTTCTGTCTGTGAACATGAGTCGCACACACATCGCTAGAATTCTATTTTGAATTATGTTACCCCAAAATGGAATATCCTCCTCAGGACAATACAGGAGGATCAGGAATCCAAGTTCCAGGCTAGTCTGCGCTACTTGAGACTGTCTTTTATAAAGGGGGGTGGGGGTGGGGGAAGGGGGATATTATTCCCAAATACTCTAACTTATTAAAAACAAGATGTTTCATAAGGTTTCTATTCCGAAATGTAATGTACTGAAAAGCAGTACATTGTTACATATGCAAGTCAAAACTATTTAATTTGGAGATTAAGAATTAATGTACAATTGATGATGTACATAGAAAAAGATCCAACACCAGCCTTATTCTAGAAGGCTCAGGTGGGTTCTTTACTTTGACCAAAGAAATGGGAATTGTGCCCAAATAATCTGTTTTTTCCTGTTGTAACCCTCTCCGATAGTCTAGTCATTCACTGTGAATGTTTTTGTCTGCATAAACTACACACAGGCTATGCACAAACTCAAACGTTCCAAAAGCCAGTTAAGACAGCAAGGCAAATGCTCATGGAATAATTGCTGAGTGATCCAACACAAAGCTCAAAAATACTTCAGTAAAATGTGTTGTAGTCTCCCAGAATCTGGCAGATCTTAGAAGTCAGGCTGAGTACAGGAGGATGGACGGACGGACACCTCTTTAAAAACAAGAAGATGGTGGGCTGGACATGGTAGTGTGTGCCTCTAATGTCAGCACTCAGGAGGCAGAGGCAGACAATGGATTTCTGCTTGAGGCTAACCTGGTCTTCATAGCAAGCTCCAGGCTAGTTGGCCAAGGATACATAGGGAGACTCTGTCTCAAAAATAAATAAGTAATAAATAAGCAAACAGAAGAGGGAAGATAGAGGAAAAAGCTACAGGGACAGAGGTGTGGTTTCAGAGTGAATGAAACTCATTCTTAAGGGAATTTCATCTGTAAGTTTATTTTTACAGAGCAGGAGATAGAGAGAGCTCTGGGGACTAAGTGGGTAACACCATGACACCTTGTTCCAGGCCCTCCGTTCTACCCGAGTCACTGCAAAGGAACTTGAACCTGAGACAGGGTAGCAGACGGCATCTCTCCTTCACAGCAAATTATTTCTCCATGCCATAGTCTTAACTTGGGACTCATACTTCCTTTTCTTCCCACAAAAAACCAGGATCACTACTAATGTGTACCTTGTGGTGACTCTTCAACAGAGAAAGAGGAGATCTAGTTAATACTTGCTGACTCCTGTTCTGTTATTTTCACCATCTGTGCTTCAATGCCCCTCTCCTTCCTGTTCCTCTTGTTTTCTAGAGTTTTCCCCAACTATCATTCTACTTACTACTCCAATCTGTCTTGAAAGAAAAAATAAATAAAATTGAACAAAAAAACAATTGAAAGCATATGTTACTGCTTTTCTCCTTCCCAAAATCTTTAGAAGAAATTTCTACTCCTTTTCAAATATTTCATATCTGAGTACTACACACATAATATTTTTATTAGTTACTTTTGCCTCACTATGACCAAAAAGAGCACACACACACACACACACACACACACACACACACACACACAATCTCAAGGGAAGTTTCAGTCCATTATGGTGGGGAAGCTGGCAGAGAAGAACAGCTCACACCACTGGGAAAGCAGCAGGGCTTGCTCCTTTTCCCTTTTTTCAGTCTGGGAACCCGCCCACATGATGGTGTCACCCACACTCAAGGAAGGCCACTGTCTCCTAGTCCTCTCTGGAAGGGTCTTCACAGACACACCTAGAAGTGTGCTTTAGTAACCTCAAGATTAACCATCCCAAATCCATCCCTTGTCAATCTGACACTCCAACACATCTTCTCATAACATAAGATTCAATCCCTCCCCATCTCCCAATGCTCCAAAGCTCTAGTCCAGTTTCCCTGAGACAGGGGCAAACATTTAGCTGTGTGCTCTGCTAGTATCAAGTTATATCGTCCCAAGTACATATCAAAAACATTTCTATTCCCAAAGTAAAGAATCCAGGAAGGAGATGCCGAAAGCAAGACTGAAACCTGGCAGTGCAAATATTAAATCCGGTAGCTTCATGTCGGTACCCAGCGCTCACAGTGCTCTACCCAACAGGCTTGGGAAAGTCAACCCTATGGTCTTACCATTTGCAGGCCACCTAGCCTCTCCCAGAGTGGCTCCACACTGCCCGATACTTTCCTCAGGATACATCCCACCTTCCTGGTATCACCAACATCCTGGGGTCTCCACTACATCCATCGTAGATTTTACCCTCACAGCTTCATGCACTGCCCTCTAAGGAGCTGCCTTCAGGGACTCTAACATTGTTATGTGTTGCCTAGCCTCTGAGACTTTCCATCAAAATCTGTGAGGAGGCTTCTATTGTGAGAGCCTGTGCAAGAAAGCTGTGAACTTACTGAGAACTGTGGATGGGGTAGAGTGTAGAACATTCTTACCACAAGGTGGCCTTCTAGAAAGAATTGTATAAATTATGGTAAATTAATACACTTGGAAGTAAGGACATGAAGGAAATATGCTGGCATGTCCACATTATCTCTGTAGGAAAGGCAAAGGCCTAGGAGGAATACTCTTGGCTCTTTTCACATGACCAATGATAAGACATAATGCCAGGTATATTCCCTTGACATACTTGCTTAAGTTAACTATAAACTGTAGATAAAAGTTTCTATCCCTTCCAGTTCCACAGCCCTTCAGTCCCAAATAAACACACAGAGGCTTATGTTAATTATAAACTGTTTGGTCTATTAGCTCAGGTTTATTATTAACTAGCTCTTACAACTTAAAATTCTATGTATAGCCAACATGGCTTGGTACCTTTTCTCAGTAAGGCATTCTTATCTTGCTTCCTCTGCGTCTGTCTGGTGACTGACTCTCTGCCTTTCTTCTTCCCAGAATTCTCCTAGTCTGGTCACCCTGCCTGGCTATTGGCCAATCAGTGTTTCATTAAACCAATATGAATGACAAATCTTTACAGTGTACAAGAGCATTATTCCATAGCACTTCCCCTTCTTTTCTTTTCAAAACAAGAACCTTGAATCTAATCTCCTTTGTTTAGCTTTTTTTCTGATCATTATCCATAACAACTTGCAACCAATATGCTAAACAAAGACAGATATCAATTTTTAGGAATAATCCATTTTTTAGGAATGTAGGAGTAGTTTTCCAAGCTACTTCCTGTTGACTGGGGGCACTGATGATCCTTCCTATGAGAGCCAAAAATATTTAGGATTATGGTCAAGTCCTGACTGGAGTGATCTGTGAGGCTTGATCATCTCAGTCAGAAGCCTTGAAGCTGTTCTATATGCAGAACTCAGAAGAAACTGCAACAGAGATGCTCTGAAACATTGGCTCATCTGGGCCATTCCAATTGAAGATTTTTCAGAGGGTCTGCCTCAGTCAAACCTTATTTTTTTTAAACCAAGAATGAATCCACAGCCTCTCATTTCCTGTAGAAACAAAAGCAAAACCTCTTCTCCAAAGTAAAATATCTTTTGACTTAAATTTTGAAGGCAAGGCATTTTCTAAATATATAGGTTAGATTAATCCAGGAGCATTTACAATCAAATGTCTTTTAGCAGCTGTTGTTCCTTCCTCAGAAGTCAAACAACTCAAAGACAAGACAATAGCATACAGTACCCAGACTCTCTGTGTATTTTCCATCTTTACATGACTTTGTCTATTTTCATTCTATTTCTTTTATTTTTAACTTTTGGTTTTTTTGATTCAGGGTTTCTTTGTGTATCTTTGGTTATCCTAGATCTCACTCTGTAGACCAGGCTGGCCTTGAACTCACGGAGATCCTCCTTCCTCTACCTCCCAAGTGTTGGGATTAAAGGCATGCACCACCATGCCCAGCTACTCTCTTTCTTCTTCTTTTTTTTTAAGGACTTTCTCTATTCATTTTCTTTTCTCTTCTAAACCTATGTATATTTTTAAACATGCTGTAAACCGTTTAGAGGATATATATATATATATATATATATATATATATATATATAATCTTTTCCTAAGGACATGAGTCTTTAATCTGCTAAGCAGCATAATAAGATTAAAGCTGCAGCTTTAACAGCTGGCTCTGCCCCATTCCTTAGCTTTCTGAGAGTTTAGCTTCATGGCAGAGGTACAGGTGGGAGCCAAATTTATTGCTACAAATCTGTCGAGTTTCTAGGTCCATGCCACTACCAAGAAGCATGTTGCTGACTGTTCATCAACACCATTTAAGTGTTTAGTTGCAGGGCCTCTTAAAAGAGCTGCAAGGTTTTTGCTGCAAATGCTGAGTCAGGAAGCCTCTCTTAAAGGAGCTGTGCCTCTCTGCCCCTGGCTCAAAACCAGCCAAACAGAGCTGGCCTGAAAAAATGTTGCTACCAAGAAGCCACGTTTGACTCTGTTCGCGTCTAGAATCCCTTCCCAAGCTCTCTCAGGTTTTATGTGGTTGTAGATGCCAAATGTTGAGTGCCATTTTTAGAGAGAGGTTTCTGTCCCGCCCAGTCCCATAGCCCTTCCATCTCAAATAAACACACAGAGGGTTATATTAATTATAAATTGTTTGACCTATTAGCTCAGTCTTTTTATTAACTGAATGACTCAGGCCCCAAAACTGATCTACAGTTCCCACACAGAACCCAAACAGCTAGGCTCCAAGCCCTGACCAATAAAAAGAAATACAACCTAAATACGTGGCCAGAGCCAGAGGAAGAGACATTTTGTCCCCAAACCTAGAGCCAGAGAAAAGCCCTGGAACCCTGAAACTAGGACCGAAAGAACACACTAAGTCCCTAGATTCAGGATATACCAAAGATATTTGCCTTGGTCCCAAGATTAGGGCTAAAAAGATAGAAAGAACCAGAAAAAGAAGCACTTTGGCTTCAGAAATAAAGCTATTTCTGCCCCTGACTCAAAACCAGCCAATCTCTGAACTGGTTAAACAGATCAACCAGAGCCTGGACAGTTACTGGCAGTTGAGGAGTCCCCTCAGGCCTAGAAAGCTTCCTTACACCATTGGAGGGCAGCCAATCCCAAGCCTGGAAGCCTGGAACTCCCCCTCATGCCACTAGGGTGCAGCCAATCCCAAGTCCTGAGGCTTGAAATTCCCTGAGCCTCTACACCCATATGAACCCCCATTTTTCACTGCTCTGGGTCTTTCCTATTGCTGCTGTCACTGCTGCTGCTGCCACTTCAGGCAGATGGTGGGACCTGAATTAACTGGTGAATAAAGACTCTGTTTTTGCATCAGAGTTGGTCTTGTGGTGGTGTTTCGGGTTCTGGAATTCAGGTGTAACATTAAGTAGCTCTTCCAACTTAAAATTCACACATAATTTTTGTTTAGCTACATGGCTTGGTTTCTCAGTAAGGCATTCTCATCTTGTTTCCTCTGTGACTATCTGGTGACTGACTCTCTGGCCTTTCCTCTTCCCTGCGGGTGAACTGTCTGTATTCTATCAATCATGTTTTAAATAAACACTGATTGGCCAGGCAGGAAGTATAGGCAGGAAAACCAAACCAGAAGTAGAAATGATGCAATGAGAACAGGAGAATTCTGAGGAGGAAGTTGATTCCTCTCACTCCTGCCCAGACCACTGAAGCAGCAGGATGTGATCCGCCCCACTGAAAAAGGTACTGAGCCACATGGCTAACATAGATGAGAAAAATGGGTTAATCAAGATGTGAGAGTTAGCCAATGAGAGGCTAGAGCTAATGGGCCAATCAGCTTATAATTTATGGAGACCTATGTGTGATTTTCTTTGGGACTTGCTGGCTGTGGGAACTGGGCAGGACAGAAATCCCCACAGTCAGCCCTCATGTTACACTTCCCAGAATTCTCCTAGACTGGTCACCCCTATACTTTCTGTCTGGCTACTGGCCAACCAGTGTTTTATTAAATCAATACGAGTGATAAATCTTTATGTTATGCCCAAATTCGCAGGGTCCCCACAAAAGCCAACAAAGGAGACCGAGTCCCATGTGTAAAAGCAAAGAGCCTTTATTTTAATCAGGTTTGCAAACTCCATCTCTCCACATGTCCAACATATTGGAATATCCAGAGAGCCTCGAGCTCAATTAGAATAGGGTTTTTATAGTAGTAGAGGTGGGGATGAGGGGTTTCTGAGGTTTGGGGTTTCTGAGGTTTAGGGCCTCTGATTGGCTGACATTTGTCTAGGGGTATCCTGGTGAAGTGCCCTGGCAGGTGATCCTATCTACAGCGGTTGGAATGCCAGGAATTTCCTTTGAATGGTCTGTTCTTGGGTGAGGGTTGGGTGATCCCAGCTTGTGGTTCCTCCTACAGCCCTGCACCGTCTCAGGGTAAACAATTGAGACCCCAGCCTCCACTGAAATTCATTGATGGCCATAGTCCCAGGCAATAATGGTTGGAAGAAGTAAAGAACTTCCTTTGGGTGACCTGCCCAGACTTAGATTATCATGGCTGGCCCTCACACTTTACAGTGTACAAGAGCATTATCCCACAGCAGTAAACAATACCTCATGTTTTGCTTGCTTTAATAAAAATAAGAAGTGCTTTGTTTGCAGTACTCTTGAGCTCAGCACCTAGGGTCCCCTGGTTAATCCCACACATCATAACTTTGGAATACCCTTTAATCCTCAGAGACTTAGCCTCAGTGGCCAAGGTGTGGGCTGACATCTATGACTCTAACTCTTTCATTTTGTTTGCCTGCAAAACCAGCATCATGTGGACAACAGCAATTATTTTGTAAAATTATTTTTCAAAGTATGTGCTTTTGCTCCCTATTCTCACCATAAAACTAATTCAAAGCAGCCAGGAGTATCTATTCCAAAGATGGAACAATGGACTGCCTGGTAATTTCCTGCTCCAGATTAACTAGTCTAATACTAATAAACTCAGCCTCCCATCGATTTAGAGCATAGACAGAGTATAGGCAGCATAACATAAATGGCTTCTAGCCTCCGATTCTTAATAGCACCCTTGTTCCTAGCTATAGGCTGACCCACATTCTCACTGGGTGTCTGTCAGAAGTTCTGCATGTGTAATCCCAAGGGTTCTAGAGCTGGCTTCTCTACATCTTCCTTCAAATCAGTTCTTCTTAACCACAGTCAAAGTGTCAGCAGCAACTCCTCTTCCTGGTACCAACTTTCTCTACTAGTTACTCTTCCACCCGTGTAACCAAAAAGGTTTCTTCCAGCTCAGTACCAGAGATTTCAGCCTAGCATCACAGGTACTGAAAGACCTAGATAAATCCAGACCCTGTATAAATCCAGGTCCCCCCCCACACACACACACACAGGAAGAAAATAGCCAAAAATCTAAGCAGGAAGAATCAGAAATCTAGGATTAGCCGGTTCAGTGACTTTGTTTCAGGAACTAGCTGAAGATAAAGTTATATTGTAATCTTGAGAATAATCTTGAGAAACAGGGAGTTTCCCCCTTGTGATCATCATTGGTATTTTTGGAATAATGTGTTTCAGGAACTAGCTGATTATGACCTTGAGAGTGATCTTGAGAGGCAGGGAGTTGCCCCCTTGTGATCATCACTGGTATTTTTGAATTTTCTGTGACACCCTCCCTGCCCCTTTCGGATTACTGGGCTGTGGTTTCTTCCTATAAAAACCCCTTCTCTCGGTCACTCGGGGTCGAACTCTTCCCCTGCATGAGTTATGAGTCTCAGCCCCAGTGCGCTGGTTCCCATCTCATCGATTAAACCTCATGTGATTGCAGCAAGGACTGGGGGGGGGGGTGTTATCCCGAGACTTGAGTGAGAGTCTCCCCACACTGGGGATCTTTCAGTACAATGGGATGGAACACAGTAGTCCATGCTTTGGTGACCAGAAAGCAGAAAGGATGCCTGTGAGAAGGGGGGTTTCTTTCTTGCCCTTTATTATATGAGGTAGTAGTCCCGCTTGCACTCAGGAGGGGTCTTTCCCCTGTAGCACCACGAGGTGGTAGCTTACCGGGAAAGCTCTTAACCTGTGTCCATCTCAGAGAGGAGTGCTATGGCGTCTGCCTGAATCTGCTTGTTTTTCCCAGCATTCTGTTCTGTCTTCCCCGCCTACCTATGTTCTAACCTATCAGGCCAAGCAGTTTCTTTATTAATTAACCAATGAAAGCAAAAGATAGACAGATTTCTCCAGGTAATTTCTCTCTGGAAAGACCCTCACAGACACATCCAAATGTGTGCCGTACTAATCTGCTAGTCACTTTTTAATCCACCCGAACTGACAGTCAAGACCAACTAACCAAACAGAGGATGACTGTTTCATTATCACAAGTGACCTGATTACTTTATTCAATAATGTTATTCAGTAATGTTAAAGGCACAGCAAGGGAAATGGCATGGAATTCCTGGCCTAGAGACCTAAGATTCCAGCTAGGCTGGTCAATTGCCTGGCTAAGGAACTACCCCTCCGAAAGGTGGACTCATCTTAAGGCAATTGTTCTCAACCTTCCTAAGGCTGTGACTCCCTAATACAGTTCCTTGAGTTGTTTATTGCCACTTCATAACTGTAATTTTGCTAGTTATAAATTTAAGTGCAAATATCTGTGTTTTCAGATGGTCATAGATGATCCCTGTGAGTCATTAGACTTTCAAATGGGTTGTAACCCACAGGTTGAGAAGCGCTGCCTTAGGGTATGCTGAAGGGATGGGAGAGATAATTAGACCTTTAATGAGAGTGTGTACTTTTTCTACCCAGAATCTCTGCCCTTAAGGACCACAGCCATGCAGCCTTATTAAGTCTATCAGCTTTTCTAAGTTCTTACTCAAAAAAAAAGCATTTACTTTTCCCTTTTCTTCCTTTTGCTTCTGATATTTGGCAAAGCATATACATGCTTGCAAACATACACATACTAGAATTTCTCATTCTTTCTCATTTGTAGAGATAGAGCAGTGGGCTGTGGCCTGGCTCCCGGCTTGCTTTACCCGAAATAACAGCACACAAATTGTATTCTTTTAAACACTGCTTGGCCCATTAGCTCTAGCCTCTTGTTGGCTAATTCTCACATCCTGATTAACCCATTTCTAATAATGTGTGTAGCACCACGAAGTGGTGGCTTACCGGGAAAGATTCTACCCTACATCTGTCTTAGGTCTTAGAATCATGGCATCTGCCTCACTTCCCTTCTTCCCAGCACTCTGTTCTGTCTACTCTGCCCATCTAAGCTGCTGTACTATCAAAGGCCAAGGCAGTTTCTTTATTAACCAACGAAATTAACACATAGACAGAAGACCCTCCTCCATCACTCATTTTTCTCCTCAGCCATATAGCTTACAAACAGCAAGGCATTTTTTTCTCCTCATCCTCTTCCTCCAGGTAGATGCCAAGATTTATAGCTTGATGGTCCTTGGATTTTTTTCTTTTTAAACCTAATAAAGTTTCCCTTAAACTTTCCTCTGAATCTTTTAAATTTTTTACTAGCATATTAAGAAATCTGAGACCGCAATTTCCCAGGTAACATGTAGCACCCCCAAACTTCCAGTAACATTGTAGATGCTCATATTCATCTTCACAAGAACATTTTTCTACGTGCCAGGGATGTAAGAATATTCTAGGCACCAGATTGGGGTGCAGCTGTATAGATGTAAACAAAAAGGATGAAATTTCTTTTCTACAATTTGAAAAGTGAGAAGCATTAAGGGGGGGGAGAGAAAAGAGGATAAGAAAGAGGAGGACCAGGAGGACAGAGGAAAATTCTCTTTATTGCACAATGCCTTAAAGACATTGAGGAAAATGTGACGGTGACTACGAGACAAACGGGAAGTAAAATATTCAGTTGTGGAGAAAAGAAAGCCCTCAAAAAAGTACATTTAGACTTAAATGACTGATTGGTTAGCCATGAAAAGTCTTCCTGCCTGGCAATGGTACAAAGGAGCTGGGGCCAGAAAGAGACTGTGGCTGGAGAGTGTGGGCAAGCAAGAGCAGAAGCCAATGAAGCCAAAAATTTAGCTGGGTCAGTAGATCACAGTGAAGCACTTATCACTTCTAAGCAGTATTATAATATCTGTAGTATAGGGTATTTAGGTAGCTGTTGACAATAACCACCTACAATAATCAACACATTAGCATAATATGATGGGTTGGGCAGTAAGCTTAGGGCAGAAACTCCAAAATACTGTCAGACAAAAGCCTCAAGTCTTAATTACAAACACACTAGCCCTTTTATTTACTTTATTTTGGGGGGGATTGTTTAGATAGGATCATTTTCCTTACATTTATCTACTGCGCATGAGCGTGTGCCATTGACTGAACACGTGGGAAGGTCAGAGGACTTGGTTCTTTCCTTCTTCCCTGCAGACACTGGTGACTGAACAAAGGTCGTCAGGCTTGGCAGCAAGTGCCCTCTGCAGATCAGGTTGGCAGACTCACCGAGATCCACCTGCCTCTGCCAACCGAGTGCTGGCATCAAAGGCATGCGCCAATACTGCCCAGTCCTCCACTGCAGTCTTCTGCAAATAGTTAGAAAACTTCAACGTAAACTGATCGTACACAATAGGCACTAACTCAAAGGCGGATAACACGTAACCAAGTGAGTGGCATTTTCTTGCAAAAAGAAGAATTAAGTCATCAGTTATGAGATCTTACATTATATAATTCTAAAGAATGTTTTCCTTCAGGCACCGGCCTATAATCCCTACCGTCCAGAGGTGAGAGTAGGGGGATCTGGAGTTCAAAGTCATCCTCTAACCTCTGTCAGTTCCTGGACAACTCGGGTTATGACATTCTGTTCTCCCCCAATCTTCCCCAAACCCCAAGTCGCAGAAACCACACAGAGGTTTAAAACAATACACCCAATCTGGATGGAAGGCCAGAGAGTCACGTCCTCCAATTATTAAATGCACACGTGCCCTCGGTCAGCAATCTCAGCACTTCTGAGGGTGTGGCAAGGGGGGGGGGTTGGAAGTTCAAGGTCATCCTTGGCAACGCCACGAAGGCCAGCAGGGGCACTGGCTGTTTTAAAATAGTAAATGAAATAAATCCGTTCCTTGGGTTTATTTTAGATTTATTTAAAGTAACGATTGAAAGCCGTACATCTCCAACATCTACCAGCGATTAAAAAAACAAAAGACACCTAGGGGCCGACCATTGTTGAAAAAAAAAAGCGTTCTTTTTTCCCCAGTCTTTTCTAGCTAACTCCTCTCCAGAACGGTCCTCGTGGACACAGGAGTCAACACACCCAAGAAAATAACACCCAGAAACTTATAGGGACAATGGAGGCTGCGGTGTGAAGCCTCACCAGCTTCAATGAACCCGCAAACTCACAGACCGTAAACGCCCAAACCCTACTGCGCAGCCGCGTGACCTCTCCCCGTTCGCCCCGCCCCTTCGCCTTACTCCCTTTCCAGGCCCAGCATGCACCGCGTCGACCTTTTCTTTGCCGAGTGACCCCCTGCTTTCGGGGCCTTCCCAATGACAGGAGGCGCGGAGCATTGTGGTCCCGCGGGCCGGAGAGAGGCGGGACACCGGAAAGAGAAAGCAAAAGACCAGTGCGAGCCGGCAGGGAGGACCCGGCACATGCGCACGGGCAGCGGCAGGGCCGGAAGGGGCGTGGCACAGTCTACGGCGAGCGCATTGGGGCGGGGCCTCGAGGTCTTGGCGCGGAGTCCCCGAGGCCGGCGGGGAGGGGGCGGGCTAAGGGTGCGGGCGGAGGAGGAAGTGTCATGGCGTCGGGCCGTGGAGCTTCTTCTCGCTGGTTCTTTACTCGAGAACAGCTGGAGAACACGCCGAGCCGCCGCTGCGGAGTGGAAGCGGATGAAGAGCTGTCGCACCGCCAGCAGGCGGCCAACCTCATCCAAGACATGGGACAACGTCTCAATGTGTATCCTTTTCCTGGTTGCGGCCCTGCGTCCCTCACGCCCCGGTCGCGCTCGCCGGTGACCGGGCCTAGTGTCCCGCGAACATGGCGCCGCCGCCTCTGCCTGCTTCTGGCCTCGGGAAAGAGAGAGGCACAGAAAACGTGGCCCAGGGCTGCGGTGGCGAGCCCGAGAAAGAGGGGATGAGTCGGGGAAGGCTGGTCCGGAGTCCGCGTTGTGTAACCTGTGCCTGGAAGCGCGTGATGCGGTGGGGATAGGCACTGCCGCCCGGCGAGGGGCATCCGCGATGAGCAAAGCCAAGGGGCGGCCCCTTCCACCTCTTTGGAAGTCGGAAAAGGCTTTGAGACGTAGGACAGCCCCAGATGTTTCACAGAAAGCTTTTTCCAAGGCTTCCTTGCCGGCTCCCGGGTGGCTCTCCTGCGCTGTGAGAACGCATGGAGATCTTTCATATTCTTTGGGTGTGTGGCGCGCGCCTTTCGACTATTTTATTTCTACTATACAAAGCTGTAGCCATTGCAAGTAATTCCCGGGCGCTCTTTGCGTAGTAATTTGGCATCAAACCTGGTCTCTCTTCATCAGACTTTTTATGTACTTACAGGTTGGGGGTTGGATTTTGAGTAACTGTTTCAAAAGGAATTACAAGGGGATTTTTCCATCCAAATTGATTAAGGTTTTAGAAATATTTTTCTCAGATTATGTCCTAAATGTTGCATCCCAGATCTCAGCTTACAATAAACACTGCGATTGTTTATATGCACAGGTTTTATATGCATCATTCTTTCACCAAATTCAACAGAAATGTAAGTACTGTTTTATTGTCTTAATCGCCGAATGTTAAAGTGAATAGATAATGCAGAAAAAAATTGATCATTGGTCTTACTGTGGATTTAGTGTTTTGAATTTACTGTAAATGTGAGTTATGTAATAGACATTTTGCCTCAAATGCCAAGGGGTGTGTGTGTGTGAATTTTATTGATTAAACTGTAAGGCTCGGTGTTAACCTCTACCAGACTTTCTGAGACAGAAAAAAAAAACCTAACAACAAACAATAACTTGGCTTTGCTCGTTTGTTTTTGGTTTGTTCTTGTTGTTGTTTGGCTTTTGGTTTTCTAGGGTCTTACTGGGTAGCTCTCAATGTCCTGAAATTCATTATGTAGACCTGGCTGGCCTTGAACACAAGTAGACCCTGCTTCTTCCTGTGCAGTACCAAGCTGCTGGGGGTGGGGAGTGGATAACAAACATTTCTTACTCAAAAATGCAGCAGTGTTATTCTGTTAAACTTTGCAGAGTGAGTGATTTCTATTAGAATAATTTCAGTAATCACGTACAGAATAGTCTGGGCCCTTCTTGTCCTTGGGGAGGCTGCTTCTTAATTGCACAGGAGTCGTTGTTTCCAACGTCGTGAATTGAGGCTTGTGTAAATGTTGTTTTGAAGTGCTACTTTGAAAGGGCAGACTGTTGAGAGGAGTCCTTCAGTTTTGAGTGCAGTAGACCTGTGGGATAGCTCTTGTACTGGTCTTGAATATAATGTGCATATATGCTTATAACCAGGTGGCTATTTTAATTAATTGATGTTTGTTTACTTTGGGAGCATATCACTGTGTAATGCAAACTGGCCTCAAACTCAGAATCCTCCTGCCTCAGCTCCCCTGAGTGCTGGAATTACAGGCCTGACTTGCTATCAAAGTTATGAACTGATGTTTACTCTTTTCAAAGTAACATGCGATGCGGTTTTTTTAGTCCCCATTTCCGTGGATGTTAGAAATGTATAACCCCACACACACAGTGTAATTTCTCCGTTTATTGAAGTTCTGATAGTGTTTTTCTGAAAGGTACATATAAGAAAATGAGCCGCATAAGAGCTTCTGTTGGTTGCGGGATAGTCATTAGGGTCTCAGTTGCTAAACTTTATTGCATTGTTAACTTTGAAGTGGCAGAAATTTCAAGATTTAGATCATTCCTCCTTTACGTTATCTGAAATCTAACTCGGTTTATCAAATTTGCAAATAGTTTTTTTTAGATGGTGCATATTTTTAGTACATTTGGGTCTCTCGTAGTCTCATCCTTGCCCTTTTAATATGCTTGAGTCTTGCTCTTTCCTGAGATTATTTTGTATCATTCTTAGTTGAACAATGGTGTTGTAGAGGAGAATCTGTTAGTAATGATGCTTAGACAAGACAATCAAGTTTTTATTTCAATCTCTCGAAAAGTAGCAGTGAATTTGGCTTTTTAAAAGTAGTCCTAGATAATGGTGGTAGAAACTACGAGTCAAATTGTGGAAATTCTTTTTGGTGAGTGAGTTTACTTTTCTATTTTCAGTAAAAGATTTTACCACAAGGCTCTGCTTTATGAACCCTCCCTCTGTTTCAGTGGCATGGTTGGAGTGCTTTAAACAAACATCTTTCCCAAAGGTAGAATCTGTGTCCTCAGATTGTTTTAATTAAGTCCAGGTCATCTGCATTCTTGCTTTCACAAGCATTTTTACTGACAAAACCATTCAATATTTTTATTACTGTTCTTATTCTCTTACGCATATTAAGGCATACTTGAGCACTTTATACTGAGTCTTCCTTAGCAGGATAATTGAAATGCCATCTGTTTGGAGAATCAGCATTGTCTCTCTTTGTTAGACTTCTTTCTTGCTTCTGCTTTTGCAGCATCAAAGGTGGTTTTAATGTTTATTGTTATTGTGCCCTTGCATCACAGCCTCGGGAGTCCTCACCGCACCTGGTCCTTTAGTGATGAGCTCAGATTGAAGGTCAGCCCTGTTTAAATTCCTATTCTCCTACATTCTTGAGAGCCTTTTTCTTAGAAGGTTATAATCAAGTGTCATATTAAGGAAAAACACAAAGTATCATTCTTAACCCAGTGGGATAAGAAACTCAGGTGCTTGGGCAAACTGGTCTTAAACTGTCACGTGTCGGTGATACTAAGGTATCTTTCGATGTTCAATGCTTCATTTTAGTGTCTGAAATTGACAGGTCTGAAACTGAAGAAGCATTTGTTAATAATTAAATTAATTATTTAAGAATTGGGAGGCAGAGGCAGGCGGATATCTGTGAATTTGAGGCCAGCCTGGTTTACAGAGTTGAGTTCCAGGACAGGCTCCAAAGCTGCAGAGAAACCCTGTTTTGAAAAAGCAAACAAAAAAAAAAAAAAAGAGGAGAAGAATAAGTGACTGCATACAGCTTAAGAATAAACCTACCTTTAGGACTGGTAAATAAAGAATAATCCTCCTTGGATCCAGCTCAAGAGAAATGTAGTGGTCTGGTGAGGTGGCTCGGCAGGAAAGGCACTTGCTGATGAGCCTGAGGACCCGAATTTGATCTATGGGACCCACATACTAGAAAGCTCTTACTCCCTCCACACACACAAATAGAATAAATATATAAAAGAATATTTTAAAGAACTTTTTATTTTATATGTATGGGTGCTTTGGCTGTATATGTGTCTGTACCACATGCATGCCTTTTATTTGTGGAGTCCAGAAAAGGGCATTGGATTCTCTGGAACTGGATTGTGAGTGGTTGTGAGCCACCGTGTGGATACTGTGGATTGAACCTGGGTCCTCTAGAGAAGAGCAAGTGATCATAACCACTAAGCCATCCCTCCAGCCTCATTTTTTTTTTTTAAAGATCGGTTTAGTAAAGTGTAACAGCACCTAGCCCAGATGTTTCTCTGAAGTATAACCTGAGGTCACAGCCTTGCTTTATCCATCTTAAAGACTGACCAACTTCTCTTAGAAACAGTTCATTCTTTAGTTAGTTTTGCTCATTACAGGGTTTCTCTTGCACCAGCCTCTCAAGTGCTGGGCTTCTGAAGTGACCACCACACCTGGTTAGTTGAGCAAATTAAAGATGCCTTTGTTTCTGGCCAAGTCCAAGAGTTCCCTTGGCATCAGGTTATAAAGATCATGCCTTTTTGAAGTATCTCCATTTGTTCTCTAGCACCTTTGCAATTGGTATGCTTCTTTTTTTTAATGATTTATTTTTATTTTTTATGTGTATTCTCTGTGAGAGTGTCTGATTACTTAGAAATGGAGCTATAGACAATTGTGAGCTGCCCTGTGGATGTTGGGAATTGAACATGGTTTCTCTGGAAGAGCAACTAGTGCTAGCTGCTGAGTCATCTCTCCAGCCCATAGTATGTTTCTTTACCTTTCTAGAGCTCTTGCAGTTAGAACCACCTATAATATGCAGACGTCAAGGCATTGAGTCCTGTTGAAGGACCCAAGGGTGAGTTAGGTGGCTAGTAATCTTCTGGAATGATTGTATTGACTTACGAGAATACATCAGGTTCATAGTTTAGTTTTATTTATACATGCTCACTTGATCTCCAGCTGCACAAGACATGTCTGCATCTGCTTATGCTAAATCTGCTTGTGCTAAATGCGGCGGGGTGACCCTATACTCACCGCTGGTCTTGGAGTGACTATCTTGCCTGGGATGGTCCCCAAGTCACAGACCTTCTACCTCAGCCTCCTGTTATGCTAAAATTTTATTTTTGCTTTCTTGTTTACAATAATAGTTATGCTTCTAAGTGGCTTCATTTTAAATTAGTGAGTGTCACTGGAATCACAAAGGCAGTCTTTCAGAATTCCTTTACCTCCTGGTTGATTTGGAGGAGGCTGTTCTTTTTTTTTTCCTACCAATGAAATTTTTTTTAAAAAAATTTATGCCTCCTCCCAGCCTCCCATTTTCCTCCCACTCCTCCCCCTCCCCCCACTCCTCTCTCCCTTCCTCTCCAGTCCGAAGAGCAGTCAGGGTTCCCTGCCCTGTGGAAAGTCCAAGGTCCTCCCC
>NC_022013.1:2841690-2862959 GCF_000317375.1 Microtus ochrogaster | reverse complement strand
GTCTGGGTTACCTCACTCAGGATAGTGTTTTCTATTTCCATCCATTTACATGCAAAATTCAAGAAGTCATTGTTTTTTACCGCTGAGTAGTACTCTAATATGTATATATTTCATACTTTCTTCATCCATTCTTCCATTGAAGGACATCTGGGTTGTTTCCAGGTTCTGGCTATTACAAATAATGCTGCTATGAACATAGTTGAACAAATGCTTTTGTAATGTGATAGGGCATTTCTTGGGTATATTCCCAAGAGTGGTATTGCTGGGTCCTGGGGTAGGTTGATCCCGAATTTCCTGAGAAACCGAAACACTGCTTTCCAAAGTGGTTGCACAAGTTTGCATTCCCACCAGCAATGGATGTGGGTACCCCTTAGAGGAGGCTGTTCTTTATCAAGGAGCACTGCTCCTTTCTTCTATTTCTCTGTAGAACATGCCTGTTGGCTGTAAGGGTGGGGTGTTTTGTTTGGGGACTTTACTCACTGTTACATCACTGGTGCCTAGAGGAGCCCTCACAGAAGAGGTTCTCTGAATTAGACTGTCAGAGAGACTTGGTCTTGGTTCACAGGTCTAGTAAATGTGTCACCTTCATTTTCTTTATATAAATACACTCCCCACATAGATGCATTTAAAGCAGTGGTTCTCAACCTTCCTAATGCTGCAACCGTTGAATACAATTCATCATGTTGTGGTGGCCCCCAACCTTAAAATTATTTTTATTGCTACCTCATAACTGTAACTTTGCAACTTTTATGAATTGAAATGTAAATATCTGTGTTTTCTGATGGTCTTAAGTGACCCCTATGAAAAAGGGTCATTCGACAACCCCCCAAAGGGGTTTCTGCCCACAGGTTGAGAGCTGCTGGTTTTAAGTATTTCGTTATTAAAAGTTATAGGTGTGGAGTAAATGAAACAGTAGAACAGGGACATAATAAATCTTCCCCTGCCTTATAGTATTAGCTTCTAACCATTTGGGGGCCTCCTTTCTGAAATATTTTTGCATATATAACTGTGTGTGTGTGTGTGTGTGTGTGGCATCACAGAAGTTTCTCTTTTCCCCGTAGTTCTTAGCTCTAGCACACAGCATTAAGATGGAACACACAGACTTGGATTTTAATTCCTAGAAGATGTGCTGTATAGTTGTTACCTTTTGCAGTTGTAATGTTCTACCCAAATCCGTGGGTCCCCACAAAAGCCAACGAAGGAGACCGAGTCCCATATGTAAAAGCAATGAGCTTTTATTTTAATCAAGTTTGCAAACTCGGTCTCTCTGCACGTCCAACGTATTGGAATATCCGGAGAGCCCTGAGCTCAATTAGAATTGGGTTTCTATAGTAGTAAAGGTGGGGATGAGGTCTGAGGTTCAGGACCCCTGATTGGCTGGACATTTGTCTAGGGGTGTCCTGGTGAAGTGCCCTGGCAGGTGCTCCTATCTACAACGGTTGGAATGTCAGGCATTTCCTTTGAATGGTCTGCTCTTGGGTGAGGGTCGGGTAATCTCAGTTTGTGGTGTTTTCCTGCTACCAGGTATTGCTTCAGGGTAAACTACTGAGACTCGGGCCTTTATTTTTTTATTTTTTATTTTTTTTTTTTTTTTTTTTTTTTTTTTTTTGGTTTTTTCGAGACAGGGTTTCTCTGTGGCTTTGGAGCCTGTCCAGGAACTAGCTCTGTAGACCAGGCTGGTCTCGAACTCACAGAGATCCACCTGCCTCTGCCTCCCGAGTGCTGGGATTAAAGGTGTCGGGCCTTTATTTAAAGTTATCGGAGGCCAGAGTCCCAAGTGATAATAGTTGGAAGTAAAGAACTTGCTTTGAGTGACTTGCCCAGACTTAGATTATCATGGCTGGCCCCCACAGTAAGAATTCAACTCAGGGCCTCAAACATACTAGACAAGTGTTAATCTAACTGAGCTGCCTCCCAAGATAGGAGGTATTATTTTGTAAGATGGCATCAGGAGGCATGGTGTATCAGTTTTGTCCTCCAGGAGATGTTTGTTGTTGCTGGGGTGAGTGGGTGTGGGGTTATTACTGGTGTCTAGTGCACAGAAGCTGGGAATGCTCTTCAACAGTTTATAAACACAAACAGTTTATAAACACAAAGCTGAGCCACCTCCTCTGGGGGGAAGGGCAGGGGCGATTTCACTAGTCCTGAAATTGAACAATTCCGGATTAACATAAAAAATTGAGTGGAAAGGGGCAAAGTGAATGTCAATGAAAGCTCTGTTAACTCCACTAAATTAATTGCAGGTTCATGTCATTTCTTATAATAAATCATTACATGTGCTATTCTCCAAGGACCATAATATGTACATGATTTCTGTTTTTTAAATTAAGGACTCTAGGGACAGTTTGGTATTTCTAAAATTTTAACTTTGAAGTTTGTCTAACAATAGACACTGCCTTCATGAACTACTGTGTTACAAAGCTTATTTGAGCATGCTCCACATTTCCTGTTAGAAAGGTATTTGTACTTGTCTTTTAATTTTGTTTATTGTAAATTTGTTAATCAAATATCAATTTAATTTTGCTCTCATTATCTTCTGGTTTACTTAATAATTTCATGAAAGGGTTTTTTTTTTCTTTGTTGAGACAGGGTTTCTCTGTGTAGTCTTGGTTGTCCTGGAACCCAAACCAGACTGGCCTTATAGAAGGTTTGTCCCATACTATTCTGAAGAGGGACTTCTCTTAATCCTTAGATGTGTGTGTGTGTGTGTGTGTGTGTGTGTGTGTGTGTGTGTGTGTGTGTCCCCTAAACACTTGGTGTCCTCTTTCTTTTTTTCATGCAAATAAGGAAGATAGGAATCATGAAGGTTTAATTTCTTGTCTGAAGTCACTCTGCTACAGTGACAAAAACAAGACTAACTCAGATGTGAACTCCATGTCTTAGGTATCTGCTTTTGGGGCATCTTTGTACCCCTGAAATTTCCCACTGAAAGCACTGTCAAAGGCATTGTTAATGTTTTAACTATGAGGTTACTGTACAAAGTATGCTAATAATAAAGATGTAAAGCTGGTTGCTTGGGCATTCATTTACAAAACAGCAGGACCAATGTTCCACAGATTGAGATCATAACAATGTGACAAGCAAAAATGGGATTTGCCATTTTTCTTGTAAATATAGACGGTGTAAACAGTGGTGTCCCTTAAGGAAGTATCCCAGTAGGAGAGAAGAAAATTACCTAAAAGTTAGAAGTCTGATGTGAAGTGACTAGGAACAAGTAATTTGATCTGGTTAATACTGATGAATGTTTGCTTTATCTTCCTGGATTGAAACTGGGAGGTCAGATAGGCACTAACCGAAGGTGGCTATGTGATACAGAAAATGTAGTGATTGCACTAGGAAACTGGTTTGTAATGGATTAATTACAGAACTCAAGCAGTATGAAATAATTCCTACTTTTGTTTTAATAGGCCTATATTTTATCTTGTTAAAATAGTAACATCTGAATTGAGATACTGTATCACTGCAAAATGCCTCATTTTAGAGACCTAAAATAGGACAGAAATATAAACTATCAGATTTAACAGGTTTTATATTGATCTTAGGTTATTGAGCTAAGATCATCTTATCTGAATTAATTTTATTTTTAAGTGGTTTCCAAGTGTCTTGTTATTTGTGGGTGAGTTTTTCTGTTTAATAAGTCTGTTTTAGCCTGTAGATACTGGTGTATCAACCCAAACTGTTGGAGCTCAGCTGTAGTGTAGGAACATCTGTGCACTAAAACTAATTTTAAAATGGAAGTTTTCTAAATGGGAAAGATTATTATTTTCTGCTTAAATCTGAAGATAGTGAAAACTGATAAATGAGTTGTGCATGAAAAAACAACTTGGAGGACAGGGAGAGAAAAATCTGTAGAAGAACTTCTAAAGATTTTGGGCAGTCATTAAATGTTCAAGAACTCAGAGAGGCTGAGTTTTCCTGAACCTTTCCAAGGTGGATGTTAATAGTTATTTTGTGTTACTCTAGCTATTGAAGAGATCTGATATCTTTAGCATTGGTTGCTGTTTATTATTTTGTAAAGCTTTATTTATTATGTAAACAGTGTTCTGCCTGCATGCATGCCTGCCAGAAGAGGGCACCAGATCTCATTACCATGTAGGTGCTGGCAGTTGAACTCTGGATCTCAAGAACAGTCAGTACTCTTAACCTCTGAGCCATCTATCTCTCCAGCCCCTTATTTATTTTTAATAACAGAGTCTTATTATGTACCTCTGGCTGGCCCATAACTCACTGTGTAAACCAGGGTGGCCTTGAACTGCTTCTGTCTCCAGTGCTAGTATTAAAGGCATGCACTGCCATGCCCAACTAACATTAGCTTTATTTAAAAGTATCTTTGTTGAGAGATAATTCACAGACCATAAACTTCATTCATTTAGAGCCCTTAATTCAAAGCAAATCCTATTATACCACCATCACAATACCAATTTACAGTATTTTCTTCCTATTCAAAAGAAACTGCCCCATAGCAAGTATTCACCAGCCCCTTCCCTCTATGCAGATCTAGTTAGTGCTAAAATTAATTTTATTTTCGAAGAGCTGCCTGTGGTGTGGCATCATTGGAACTTGTTTCCTCTCACTGCTGACTGTTTGATCTGTCATGTGCCTGCTCTGGCACTCCTGTCAGGTAGTGGACATTTGCTTTGTTTCACTTATCAGCTTTATGAAGAGCAGTGTGTTAATTCTGGACTTCAGTGTCTTCGATAGCTTCTTGAAGCACATTTCAAGGAACCTGCCAAACTGTTCTCTAAAGTAGTCACACCATTTTATCTTCTCAAATTTTGTTTGAGAGTTCTAGTAGCTCCACATTTCAGGGGCCTGGGGCTTTATGTGTA
Source organism: Microtus ochrogaster (assembly GCF_000317375.1). Classification (NCBI taxonomy): domain Eukaryota; kingdom Metazoa; phylum Chordata; class Mammalia; order Rodentia; family Cricetidae; genus Microtus; species Microtus ochrogaster. Next base: position 2,858,130 of record NC_022013.1, on the reverse strand, counting down.
TATGTATTATTTATATAAATATTCTATATGTATTGTGCTTTTCACTTTCTTGACAATATTATTTGTAACATAAACATCCAGTTCATTTATTTTTAGTTTTTTCTGTGCTTGTGTTCATGTAATATTGGTGTCATATGGGAAAACCCCTTGACTAATTTAGGATCACTAATATTTGTGGTTTTGATTTTTGGTTTTGTTTTTAATTTTTAAGAATTTATTTCATGTACTCTCCTTGGTAGCCATTTGTTGCCCACTTTCCTTGCTCTTGCCCTGTCTGCAGAGTGTGTGTAAGTAAGAGTTTGCAATGCTCGCCCTTGCTCAGGCCCATCTTACTTATATTAGTCCAGTGTTTTATCTATGTAGTAACAGTTGATAAGGACATTCCTTAAAAAAAAATATGTGGATACAAGCCTGGAATCTCAGCACTTGGGAGATGGAAGCAGGCACATATGCAGTTCGAATTCTTGATCTAAAAGTTGGAGGCCAGCTCTGGCTACAATGAGACCCTGTCTCAAAAGGCAAACAAAAAAAGTAAAAAGTGGGGGGCTAGATTTAATTTCAGTATGGAAAATAAGTGAATAAATAAATAATACGAAAATAAATTTTATTTTGCTCAATTAAACAGAATATTTATTTGCTGTAGGGTCTCATGTGTCCCAGAATCTCTTTGAATTTATTATGTAGCTGAGGATAACCTTGAACCTTTGGTCTTTCTGCTTTTGCCTCCCAAGTGATTGGAGTATAGACATGGACTGCATATCTGGCTTTTATTTCTGTTACAGATTCAGCTCTTAGGCTTTTGACACTTTTTCAGTTCATTATTGTATATGATGTAAAGTAAATGTTTTTCTTTTTCTTTTTTTACGTGTTACTATACAGTTATCCCAGTTCAGTGTGTTATGTTTGCCTTTATTATCTCATAGACTTTTAGATTCTACACAAGCCAGGTGAAGTGTCCACTTTTGGTAGCACTAGTGAGACTTTTTCAGAATCTGCTCCCACTCCAGCCATACACTTAAAACTAATATAGCCTTAGAGTGTGAGTCTCCCAAGTTGGGTTTGTATTTGTTTGGCTTGGTTTTGTTTCTAAGATTGTTTCTCTTGATACTTTATTTCCATATGAATTTTAAGATCAGTTTGTCATTCAGGTTTGGAAAGCTCTTTATTGTTGTCTAAGATTTGGGGTTTTTTTTATGTATATGGGTGTTTTATCTTCATATATTGCATGTACTACCTGTGTGCTTGAAGACCAGAAGAGGGCATCAGGTCTCCTGGAACTAAAGTGACAGACTGTGAGATACTGTATGGGTGCTGGGAATCAAACCTGTGGTCAGTGTTCTTACAGTGCTGAACCATCTCCAGTCCTATGTGGTTTTGCTCATTAACTGTAGTGTCTGTTACAGGAGACAGCTATGAAATTCCACCTAGCCTTCAAAGTATAAGCTAATGTTTTTCATTTTTCTTAGAAATAGATTTATAGTGTTGAAATACTCCCCACTACACAACTTTTCAGATGACAGATTGTGAAACATATTGTTTATAGTACTCAGTCTATAAACATCAGTCCTTATTTTCTGTGCTGCTTTTCAACAATATTGAATAGTAATTTTTAGCCTATTAAACCAACTACCTTTTAAATGTAATGATTTGTTCCAAACTGAAGATTATTTTAAATCAATGTGAATTTTTTTGTGACAGTATCTTGTGTATAATTATATGAATGAGAAAACAACAGATGCTAGACTGAGTCACGATGCTTTCTGATCCTGTTACCAGGGCCTCTTACAGGAGAAGTGAGGTCGTGAGCACTTTCTAACATACTGCAAACAGTATTGGTTCAATTGGTTCAGACTTAGAAATCTTTCCTATGGTAAGAAATGGGCATTTTGGTTAGTTCCAGTATTTCTGTTTGTGAGTTTTCCCTTGCCTTTCCTAGTATTGAAGTTCTACTTCTACCCTTAATCTGAGGCCTTTCTGTGTGTGTTTACTCCTTTTCCTGAAGTATTTATAGTCTCTGCCAAGTGCTTTTCCAGTTTTTAGCTGTGATTAGAGCCAAGTGAGTATTTATTAATGCAACCTTCTTTAAAGGCACTAAAAAAAACAGCTTTTCTAATTTCAGTAAGGGTGGCAGAGATCAGATAATGTACAGGGGAGTGAATTAAAAGAACGAGGGAGGCGTGTCCTCCTTACTCTGGGAGCTTTAGAATATAGCACAACCAATTAGAGTGAGCCTGCTGCTAGTTTATTTGCAAATTTGGCAACCTAGGCTCTATGGGACTTTTCTCAATCCGTCATTTAGTTGTGGCATTCATACTCATCAAGACTTATAAATCAGCGAGGACCAAATGGAGTCCTTTGAAACTTCCTACAACTGAGTAATTAGCTCAACCTTCTGTTAATTCAGTTGACTTTGCCTCCAACCATCAAAGTTGAAGCTAGCATTGGAGTGAAGAATCTTGTCAACAGTGAGAGGGTGTTAATGGCAGAGAGGGGAAAGAGCAGGAGGAGAGCAGATGGAGGAAGACTCAGACGAAGATGTAGGAATAAAAACACATAAAGGAACAGGCCAAAGGGAGCGAGGAGTGTGAGTATGAATCATTGAAGTGTCAGTATCTCAGTGCTTCAATAGACTTAGGTCTGCAGCAAACCCTTTGAAAAATTGAGTTTAACTTGAAGCAAGAAAGAAGGGCATTTTAAACATAAGCTTCTTTTCAATTTAAAATTAGCACTAACAGTGCACAGTTTTTTGATCTCACATAGTAAAATCTCAGTCATGTTCCTATGGAGTACTTACTACCCAAAGTGCCTTGCATATATTAGTTGTATCCTCACCACAGCAATATAAACTGGTTCTAGTTCCTGAGCCACAGAATAATTGTCCTGTGCTACTCAGATAACAGTGAGGATTGCAGTGAGACAGTCTGGCTACTTGGCTACAGCTGACTTCATCACCTCTCCTCTCATCTCCAGTATTTATATGATACATTTTCTGTGAAAATTTGTCCTGGTTTGAAAGGGGGAGGGGGACTGGACATGATGGTACAGCACACTCTAGTCCCACCCTTCAGGAGGCAGAGGCAGGCAGATCTATGAGTTTGAGGCCAGCCTGGTCTACACAGTGAGTTCCGGGACAGCTACGTAGTGAGACCCTGTCTCAAATGAACAAACAATGTATAAATAATCAACTTCCTTGCACTTTTCTTTAGCTGGAGTAATTTGAGAGTTTCTTGAACTGGATATTAGAACACTAAAGTTTGAGTGCCTCTCTCCAGTGAACTGAATCCGTTCCTGTTCGGTCACCGAAACCAAACTATCTGTACTTCTTAATAATGCTATTAATTCTTTGGCTTTAAACCATGTTAACATTGCCAGAGAATGTTGGCAGCTTTCAAAAGTTTGCTCAGCCTTGAACACTACAGGGGCTGCTATTAATGCTTCTGTTGCCCAAAACTCCAGAAATTCTTCTAAGCTGCCCAGAAGTCAGTCTTCCATATGGAAAGCAGTAGTACCTGGTATGATCACCTCCCTTAGTCAACCTTAAAATTAAAGCCTCAGGTCCTGTTACCAGTTATCTGTCTAAAAAGGTGTTTGATTTTGTTGTGCAGCCCTGTTGGGGTAAGATGTCTGTGAGCTGTAGAGGTATAGGATGGAGTTAGTGGGTTTTCCAGGAACTGGGAGGAGTGTTGGGTTTAGTATTGTACTGCAGAAGAAGACGAGACTTACGGTGTTTATGAGGACCTATAAGACTTCCATGAGAAAGTATCGGTGTCCAAACCAAAGATTCCTGCCTGACTCCTTGTATGCTTCATGTTTTAAAAAGCAGTGTAGCGCTTTGGAATGCATTTGAGGCTGTCTTATCTTCTAAGGAGAAAAGTTGCAGAGTTTGAGAGTGATGTGGGTTTTATGTTTATTTATTTATTTATCTATTTATTTATTTATTCGAAACAGATTTTTCTGAGTGTAGTCTGAGCTGTCCTGGCATTCAATCTGTAGACGAGGCTGGCCTCCCTAGTACTGGGATTCAAGGTGTGAGCTACCACCATCCGGCTATCTTTGTTTTTTTTTTTTTTTGTGTGTGTGTGTGTGTGTGTGTGTGTGTGTGTGTGTGTGTGTGTGTGTGTGTGTGTGTGTGTGTGTGTGTGTGTGTGTGTGTGTGTGTGTGTGTGTGTTATTTTTCTTGGTAATATGAAGAGAATGGGGAGATACAACGATTGGGAATTGTGTTTAAGCAAATAGGAGAACTTCTGTAGTTGGGAAGGAGATTTAAATCTGCCTTGGTTTTTTTATTTGGATCTCTATTGCTTTCCTCTTCTTGTTATTATTAGCATTTGAAGGCTACATTACCTAGCTGTTCCCCTTCTAGATTGTATGCAAGATCATGAATGCAAGACTGGGGAAGCACTTATCTTTGTTTTATTGAGGACCTTTGAGAGTTATTGAACACACAAATTGTAATAGAAACCAAAGTTCAATGTGGTAGCATACCCCTTTAATCCCTTTGCTCAGAAGTCAGAGTCAGAGGATCCCTTGAGAGACCAGCCAAGATTACATTGTGAGACTGTCTCAAGTTCTACAGAAAAAGAGTTTCTCAAAATCATTTCTACTCTACTTACTCTAGTGCTAATACAGTTAAGCTGGAAAAGTCCCCTTCAGATCCACAGTCCAATATGGATTTCTTATCAGTCACAAACGTTTTCAGAAAAGGGTGTTCCTTCCCCTACACTGGAGGCACAGATCAGTTAGTGATAAGTTTTTCATCTTTCCCCACCTCCCATCATTGCTGTGTTGTGAATGATCCCTTTATACTAGACAGATGTTTGTTTGCCTTTTGAACAATAGGTACCTGCGTCTTAACATCTAAAAGTTACCTTTCTGTGGGGAATTTTTGTGTATAATTTTTTAAGCTTTGTGTATGTGTGTGCTTTGCCTGCGTGTATGCCTGTGTACCATGCCGTTGGGGTGTAGAAGAAGGCATTGGAACCCCTAGAACTGTAATTACAGATGGTTGTGAGCATGGTATGGGTGCTGGGAATCGAACCTGAGTCAAGTGCTCTAAACTGCTGAGATGTCTCCAGCTCCTTTGTGTAGAATCTTTTAAAAAAAAAGAATTTTTAGTTTGTTTGGTTTCTGAGTCAGTAATTGTTTGGTTTATAATAATTTAAGGAGTAGGTAGTTGTTGAAATTTGTGTGTCTCTATCATCAATGCCAGTGTAATTAGTGCTATCTGTACTTATACCCCAAGAACTTGCCTTACTATACTTTATGGTGTAGGAACTTTCCAGATCTCCTCTTGGCAAAGGTTCTGATCTCTGTCTTTATTGTGTTTCTCTTGTTTTGTTTGGTTTTGGTTTTGGTTCAGTTTTTTAGCTGCTTTTATTAGTGTAGTGAAGTAATGAAGATTCTATGTAGCCTGTTCATTTTTAGAATTCTTTGTGTTGTGCCCCATAAATAAGATAGCATGACTTCTAGCCACACAGGAAGCTGGTACTGGACTTAGGAAGCACTCAGAAGTAGTGAGCCGAAAGAAGAGGCAGTACAGTGTGCTTGGCCTTTTGTCTCAACTCTTCTAAAGCTGTGGTATCACTTTGTATTATTTTTTCCTTTACTTCCACTGTATACACACTAATACTAATGTTTGTTTGCTTGTTTTTTTACTTAACCAAGGTCAAAATCTTATTTGCAAAAAAATGTAGTGAATAATGACTTAAAACTTGTACTAATGGTCCTGTGGCGCTAAATCATGAGAATCCCAGTGCCACACACATTGATGCGCAGTGTCTGGGGAGAGGAGAGAAGAATGAGAACTAACTACATCAGTGCTGGAGACACACAATTCAGTGGTAAAGCATGTGTTTAAACGTGCAGATCTCTGGTTTCGTCCCCAGCACCAAAGAATGGGAAAGCTTTTACTTCAGTCTTACTTTTAAATCGATGCCAATGTATACTTCATGCTATAATAATATATTCCTTTCTTTGCCTGCTTAGCCCCAGGAAGTAGAGACTATTCCCTAAATGATCAATTATAAAAATCTCTTCTGCAGATAATATCACCTACTGCATTGTTTTTGGCTGCAAAAGTGGAAGAACAGGCTCGAAAGCTTGAACATGTTATCAAAGTAGCACACGCTTGTCTTCACCCCCTAGAACCACTGCTGGATACAAAATGTGATGTATGTAAAAATGGGGGTGGTTCTGTTGTTTTCATTTTCTTTATAACTTTGAATCTAGGAACTATCTGACAAATGCTTTTTTTATGCTTCATGAATTTGTATGTCATTCCTGAATTATATTGCTTTGAATCATGCTACTTGATTCACAGTTATTTTGAAGTGTTTGCGAATTCAGAAACTGTCTTGGAGTCTCTATTGCTATGAGAAGACACCATGACCATGGCAACTCTTACAAAGGAAAATATTTAATTGGGACTGGCTTACAGTTTCAAAGGTTTAGTCCATTATCATCATGGCAGGGCATAACGACATGCAGGCAGACACGGTGCTAGAGGAGAAGCCGAGAGTCCTGCATCTTGATCCACAGCAGCAGAAATAAAAACTGTGTGCACTTGGGGATAGCTTGAGCATATATGAGACCTCAAAGCCCACCCCCACAGTGACACACTTACACCACCAAGACCACACCTCCTAATAGTGCCTCTCCATGTGGACCAAGCACTCAAACACATTAGTCTTTGGGGGCCGTTCCTAATCAAACCTCCACAGTGACTGACCCTCACAGCATACCTGCACTGGAAAGGATAGGTCCTTTGTGGCCTCTTGGTAGGTGTGTCCAAGACCAGAAACTGAGTAACTCTCCAGTGAAACAGAGGAAGTAAGACTCTGGTTTATTCTAGTTTGGTTACCCTTCTCTAGTTCTGTGACATCCTAAAATGAGACCTGCAAGTGTGGGCGTTTACAATTTTTCTAGCATTATGGGTAGGTAAGTCATTCAATCGGATTCTTCACCCACTTGGTGGCTACCAAGTTTTCTTAGTTCCATTTGATTTAGGACAAGTTTAAAGTCCTAAGTTTAGACTCTGATAGAAGATTGATAAGTTAATGCTGACCTTTAAATGAACAAAATAACCACTGCATACATTGGATAATAAGCTATTGTAATTGTTGGACAGTAGTTCTCATAGTTGCTGTTAGAATAAACTCATTCAAGTATATCCATGCTAATGTTTTAAAAATCAGCTTAGTGACATTAAAGGTGATTTCACTGTCTGGGGTTAGTGTGGTCTCAGAAAAATGAGCATTCATGTATGTGTGCATGCATTTAGAAGAGATCTACCTGGGTCTAGCCCTGTATATAGTTAGTCTAGGCTAGCCTCAAACTGAGTTATTCTGCCTCAGCCCCCAAGAGAGTAGCCACCATGCCCATCTCAAATATGATCTATTGACTTCCTTCTCATCTGGGTCAATTGTTAGGGCCCTAAGACTGGGGTGGCAGGAAAATCTCTGTATTCTTTCTTCCAAGAGCTTTGAGAACGGGAGATTGGTTCTTGGATTTTAAGGAAAGATTCTGTGATAATTTGTGTCTCTATGGTGAATGGATGACATTGATCCAGGACTCTTCAGTCGGGTTTGAGTTAAGTGCTCTTCCTTGACTTGATGCTCCTGTCCTTGGTGTCTAGAGGCAACAGTACCTGTGAATACTATCTGTATTAGACTTGTCCCAAGAGCAAACATGCTCCATCTACTGCCTTGTATTTGTAAGCAACTACTGAACTCTAATCCTCATGAGGTCTAACAGTCTAGGACTCCAGTGGTGTTGTATTTATTCTAAACCTTTCATACCATTTTTGTCTGACAGGCTTATCTTCAGCAGACTCAAGAACTGGTTTTACTTGAAACCATAATGCTACAAACACTGGGTATGTGCTCATATCATTTTGTGTTCACTAATGTAATATTTTAAACAAAAAATTTTTAGAATAGCTTCTTATTAAAGAAAGTTGTTTAAAACTAGTTTTGGGCCACGTGGTAGTGGTGTACACCTTTAATCCCATCACTTGTAGGCAGGCTCTGTGATTTCAAGACCAGACTGGTCTACAGAGCTAGTTCCAGGACAGCCAGGGCTATGAAGAAAAACCAAAGAAAAAAGAAAAGAAGGGAAAAGGAATGTTAGATAACAGGCTGAGGTCAGATAAATACAAGCTCTGGGGAGATCCGAATTTAAATCTTAAGTTTCTGACAACCATTGTAACCTGGGGGCAGTTTTCTTACCTTTTACATTCCCATTCTCATATATGGAATAAGATTTGCTCTATTATAGCAAATTTTTTTGTCTTTATTTCACTGCTATTCCATTTTCAAATGTTAAATAGAAATGTAAGTACATACCTCAGTACGTATCTCAGCCCTCAGGAGGCAGGGCAAGCGGCTCTCTGTGAGTTTGAGGGCTTCTAGTACTACATAGTAACCCTGTCTGAAAAATGCAAATAGAAGCATAGCTACATGTGCTGACAGATTTTTATTATAAAAGTAACTTATTTAAAGCACATGAATTAAGTTTTATCAAAAGATACAAAAGTGGAAGTTAGAATCCAGTTATTTGACATAACGTCTTAATTACAAAATTATGTATTACAAACATTTGATATTAATATATTATAAAACATAGATGTATTTTTATGGTATGAAAGCATTACATAGGAGCTGAAAGTAGGAGTCAGGTAGAAGAACTCTCAGCTTCCATGTTCATGGGCTGTGTTCATCCCCAGCACCACTAACTAAGTAGTCACTGTACTATGTTCATGCCTTAGGACGCATTCGTAAACTCAGAATGGATGCATGCTATTTAAGTGTGCATTAAAAACATCTCTTTGAAATGTTATTTTGCTAGTTAATTACAAGAAAGATGTAAATAAAATACACCTTTAAACACTGATTACTCATTTGTTAGATTTTAGACTAAGCATTCTAAAGATACTAAGTAGTAAAAGCAAATATCTTGCCACATGGAAGAGCTGATTGGATATTCATTGAAAACTTTCCAACCCTTTTCCTTAAGTTTCTGAAGCTGTTTTTAGAAACGGCCTGCCTGTGTAGCTCACTGTCCGCATGATTCTTATTAGGAGATATAGCTGTGCTTTATCTCCTTTGGTTTAACAGTAAAATGAATAGAGCTGCTGTATGTAAAGTTCTTTGATGCTGCTGTTGGCAGCAGATGTGTTTATGAGAAATTTTTTCCCACATCCTTCTGAAACAAAGATTCTTAATGTTAAAAGGAGAAAATGTGTAATCTGCTGCTATAATAATAATTTGATGATTTGAACTCAGGTGAATTAAAACTCTGAATTTTAAATCAAGATAGCCATGATATTTTTTAAATAATTGTCTGTTTTCCTATTGAGACATGAGACACTAGTTATCATTTATTCTGGAGGGTAATGGACATGTCAGCAATGAGAAGCTTTAATGTTGGCTTTGGATTTCTCTTTAATACTGAAGAGTATACTAGACATCTTATGGGGAGCTGCATTGCTCAGGCAAGTATTGTAGTGGTAAGTAGTTGGGAAAAAAAGTGCTTTTCATTTCAGGTTTTGAGATCACCATTGAACACCCACACACAGATGTAGTGAAATGCACCCAGTTAGTAAGAGGTGAGTGGTCCCTCGGCCATCCGGGATGAGTGTTCTGTCCTCCAGGGTTGCTATGGACGCTGTGTGCTCTTCTAGCCTTTCGTTGGATTTTATTAAGAAGGGAAAATGTAAGCTGGGGAGTGGTGACACACACCTTTAATTCCAGCACCTGGGAGGCAGAGGTAGGCAGATCTCTGTCAGTTCAAGGGTAGCCAGGGCTACTTAGAGAAACGGTGTCTCAACAGTTGTGGGGGGGTGTAATTTTGAAATAGAATTCATCAGCTTCTGTTTGTGTTTCTCCAAGTGCATTTAGTTACTTTTGTGTGATAATAGGGAAAACTAACAAAGCACATCATAATGTTTCTATAATGCCTTAGGTAAACAGGAGCCCTTTGTGTTTGTTGTGGCCCTAGAACTTCCCACAGGTTGCCTATGTTGCTTGTCTGGTTCTGGATTGTTTATGGGTACATCACAGCCTCTGGGGAGCAGTCCTGTGTTTTTTCCTCCTTTTGAAGATAAGATCCTGTGTTTTTGGTATCTTGCAGGATTTTTAAACAAAATGGCTAAGACTTTTGAAGACCTTGGGATTTTTGTCGTTGTTTTGGAGAGTGTGTGTGTACGTGTGTGTGTGTGTGTGTACATTGTAATATTCTCATTCATTCTAATTCATAAATTGAATTTCAATTCATAAAATTGAATTCATTTTATATCTAGATAGCACTTTGTTTTGCTACCAGCAACACTGGAAAATAAGCCTAGGGTCTCCATAACCAACACCCTTGCTAACAAAGTAGAGTTCTAAGATTTTTGTGGGGTTTTTTTTGTTGTTGTTGTTGTTGTTTTGTTTGTTTGGTTGGTTTTTTGTGGGTTTTTTGTTTTTCAAAACAGGGTCTCTATGTAACAGCCCTGGCTGTCCTGGAACTCACTTTGTAGACCAAGCTGGCCTCTAACTCACAAAGATCCTCCTGCCTCTGCCTCCCAAGTGCTGGGATTAAAGGTATGCACCACCACCAGTCTGCAAGACTCATTTTTTAATCCTAGGATCACATTATCAGTGAAATCACTTTGTAAACCACAATATTTTAATTATGGTTCCTGTTCTTCACAATCATACAAATATATTTTGTAGCACATTCTCTTGCCTAGTAACAGTAAAGTACAAACTTAAATAGCTAACTTACCTAGTTGTAGATGTTAAATTAAGAAGAAATGCTGGGAGGTTGATCTTCCTGAAAATCTGAAAGAATAGTTTTTTGCAAGGTAGCAGACCATGTAATTTACTCTAAATCAGGAACCTAATGAAGAAAGACATTAGTATGTGTTTAACAAAGGTGTATGTATTGCTTTAGGAAATAAAGCTGGATTTTAAATTAACACTTTAAAAAATGCAAATTTGATACAGAGAGAGTACTCAAGAGAGATCACAGTGGGTGGGGGCTCTGTCTCATCTTTGAGGTAGCTGAGCTTCCTTCCAGGCAGGTGGATCTCTGAGTTCAAAACCAGCCTGGTCTACAGAGCTAGTTACAGGACAGGCTCCAAAGCCACAGAGAAACCCTGTCTCGAAAAACCAAAAAAAAAAAAAAGATGTTCTTTTATCTTTAGTGTCTTTGTTTCCTTCCCTGTTGCAACTTTGAACTAACAAGACTACTTTCCCTTCATTCCTGTTTAGATACAGCCCTTAGGAAATGTGTTACCACAATTGAATGTTTTTATTATTTTATGGGGTGTTTGTTTGTGGGTATGATTCATATAAAGCCCTCACCTCCCACTTCACATGAGACATTTGCTACTTTGCTGCAGAATTGGCTGTTGTCATTTTACAGGGACCTTTCACTCTGATCTCTCCTTCCCTCCCCACCAGGAAAGAATACCATACTTAAGTCACACTGCCTCCAAGACCTCTGGTGCTCTGACAGTCTTCCTTAGCACAACTCTGCCAGACCCAGTCCCTTTTGTTAAATCCTCCCTTGATGATCACATGGGGCAGCAGGGATTTCAGGTGCCAAGAGTGACAACAAGGAGGGGAAGGAGTCTGGGGACTAGGGGGGGACTAGGGAGGGTGGGGTTTGGGGCTGCCAAGCTAAGTAAACAGTGATTTTGAACAGAAGGGGTGGGGGCTGGTGGGGTCCTTCTTATTGGGAAGGATATGGGGTAGGAGAAGGGGAAGAAAACCTATTCAGTGTCTTACAGAACTAGTTAGAAATTGCTTTCCTGTTGGGGACCAATGTTGGAAGTATCCTTATTCCCCTTAGAAAACTCCTCTTTCTAGGTATTATCTTTAATCGGAGTCTGTAAATTAAAAAAAAAAAACAAATGTAGTGGGGCTTCCTACTTTTTGTTATTAATGTGTAATAATGTGATAAAGAGGTTTGTGCTCTGAGTTTGGGGTGGGGGTTGTTTTGTCCCATTTTGAAGGAAATTTAAACCAACCTAAATATGATGACAGGCTTAAGTTTGGCAGGCAACTCTTTGTATTTTGTATTAGACTTCAAAAATCTTTTCTTCTTCTTCTTCTTCTTTTTGTTTTTTGTTTTTTTTAAATCCAGGAGAATGCTTTATTTCAACTTTTAGCTGACTAGATGCTTAACTTAGTAACAAGTTTAGCCTAGCTAAAAGCAAATCGGCTTGTTTCTCAGATCTATGGGGGATAGCAAGAAACATTTGAGTGAATGTTGTTGAAGATTTTCAGTAGTATAGAAAATGATGGCGCTCTTGTGATATTTGTAAGTAGTAAGTAAAATTTACTTTTTGTGTACAAATCTTTGATGTTTTGTTGTATTGAGAGTTTTGTGGTGTTTACACATTGAGGCTGATGATATTGTCTTCGTTCTTCTTTCTTTTCTTACAGCAAGCAAGGATTTGGCACAGACATCCTATTTCATGGCTACCAACAGGTTGTTATCCTGACCCTCTTTGTTGCACTGTTGTAGCACACTATAGCTTCCTTTAATGCAGGGCCCCCTCAATGTGTCTCTTGCCCTTGTTGCAACAGGAGACTGGACCATCTACTGTGGTGGTACCTTCCTGGTTGCTTTGCGGTGTATTGTACAAGGGACTTTGGGCACAGAGGGGTTAAATGCACACTGTGAAGTGTAGTGGTGCTTTCTGGTGGCATATTCTCGATTTGTGAGTGCATAAGTCTAAACTTGGTAGCCTGAATAGCAGCTAAAGATTACACAGAGCTAAACTTAACCTAGAAACTTGGTAAGTATAAAGCTATTTCTAGTTTACAATTATAGTTAAATGACATTTCTTTTTTTTAATTTTCACATTTGTCCAGTCTTTTAAAATAATTGCTAAAGTTTCTTAAGTAAAATTTATGTGATTTGAGACTTGTTCTAGATAATATTCCAAACAGTAAATTAGAAGTCATCAAATATCATCAGTGCCTAGGCTAGCAGAGATACAGTGTTTATTCCAGAAGTCCCGATTTCCATTTATAGAAAGTGAAAATGTAGTATGTGTTTGTGTGTTTCACCTATTCTAAACTAGAAAAATAGTTTGAAGGAGGCTCTAAAATTGAATGCATAATTCTGTTCTGGGTTGGTATTATTGTTGAAAGTTTTTTAAGTGGGAACTGTGGAAGTACACCAAACTACCTTTTTGGTGTAGCAAAACTTAGTTCTCTAGCAATGGTGTCATTGCCCCTGTCATCCCAGCACAGGAAGATCAGGATAGCAGGGTTGTCCTTGACTATGCAAAGAGTTTGAGGCCAGTCTGGTCTACACGAGACCCTGTCTCCAAAAACTATTTTAAAAAAACTTTGCTTAAAAAGCTAGCCTGTAAAATGTCATGTGCTCAATTTTTGGTATATAATGGAAAGTAAAAATAGTATTTCTTAGTATTAACCTATTTTGAGCCTTGAAATTTTTTTTTGCAAAAGGTAAGTTCTCTTTGAGGCTTTTCTGGAAGGGGACACAGAAATGTATATGAACAGGACTAACAGCTCTGACATACTAAGAAGTACTTTTGCTGTTAAGTTACATCGAATGGTCTGATCTTTGTGCCATTAAAATTGCTTTGTTTTATAATGTCTTTACGTTTTTTTATAATGTTAAAAAAAACAAGATTACCACAAAAAAGGTTTAAAAGGTTGTATTTTATATATGATGATTATTTTAAATATACTGTTTTACCTTTGTGTGATTGTTAGGTTTCAAAACAAAAAATGATTAATATTAATCAGTTATAAAATATTACTATCCTGTGGAGGGATGAGAATAAGGGAAGTGATCTATATAAAGGTTTTTATTATAATTTTCAGTAGTGTTCACTCTTAATTTAATAGAATATTGTTATGTAAAGAAAAACACTTCTGATTTTATGTTTGCTTTTGTCTTACTGGCAAATGTTTTTCTTTGTTTTACATATTTTGAATTTTTGTGGCCCTCCACTTTTAAATCCACTCTACACCAGTTTGCATCTTACGACCTTCTGTCTTCAGTATAAACCCACGGTGATAGCATGTGTATGCATTCATTTGGCTTGCAAATGGTCCAATTGGGAGATCCCTGTGTCAACTGATGGAAAGCACTGGTGGGAATATGTGGACCCTACAGTTACCCTAGAGCTGCTAGATGGTAAGCAGAGGGAAGAGGTCCTTTCCTATGTGAAGACTATAGTGTAAGCTTTTTCTGCATATGCACTAGCTACCTGAAGCAGTTGCCAGTGTTGGTCAGTCCACATGTACACCACAGTGGCTCCAATGTTAATCCCAGATGTCCTTTAATTTACTAGTGTTCGGATTTCAAAAGATAATGTCTCTTTACAGCCTGAATTTAATTCCATTTTAGTAATTTGATGGAAGAACTTAAAAGTATAGAGTATGTTGCAATAAGGAGCCTATGAACCATATTAACCATGAAATGTTTACTAACCACCAGTTCACACAAAACCTTTTTGGGGTTCCTCAATAAATAGAATTATTAAATTTAATTATTTTGATGTATGTATACAAAATAATATAATGAATGAGTTTCACTATGGCATTTTCATATATGTATTTTATTCTAATATGTCTCCTTGCCTCGTTAAATACTGTAGGTCGGTGGACCGTGAATAAAGATGGACTGGGTGTGGTGACACATACTGTTAATCTTAGTAATTGGGAGACAAAGGCAGATAGATCCTGGGTTCAAGGCCATCTAGAAATACACAGGGAGACCCTGTCTCAAAGAAATAAAAACAAAGAATAAGCTGGAGATATAACTTACCGGTTTGGTTTTTTTCAACTAGGACCAGGGTGTAGCTAGCTAGGTAATGGATGTGTACTCAGAATAGATAAAGTCCTAGGCTCAATACCAAGCACTTTTAGAAGTGTAAACTCACAGATGGGTACTAGCTTCCTATATAAACTGTGAAACATTAGGCCAAGGGGTTTCTTCCTTGTGATGTTCTCTTACATTATTAATTAATTAGGAGACAACTAGGTACAAGTCCTACCAGTTATGAACCTGAGATTTGAGGGTCTCTGGTAAGAGACAGTGGTAGCTGATTAAAAAATAAGATAAATTGTTAAGGTGCGTGAGTGGCACTCAAGCAGGCGCTAGATTTCAGAAAGAAAATAGACAACAAACAGGTGTTCAACTTACCTGTTTTTTAGGCTTCCAGTCTGTTTACAAGAGGAGGGCTGATGGGGAGACAGGGTTTACCTCGATTACTACTAAAAGTACTGACTTACTATAGAGAGTGCAGAGCCCTGAGTTCTAGAGTTTGTGAGGCAGTAGGGTTTCTATTGTAAATATAGCTCCACGTCAGCTGAAAAGGAGCCACAAGCAGTTTATAAGCCAGTAGTGGGTCTGCAGGTCACATTTGCCTGACTATTGTTGGCCTGCCCCACTTACAAAACATGTTGAGGTTTTTGGGTTTTTTTTCTCCCTCTTGGGAGAAATAAGTAAATCTCCTTCCCCCCCCCCCCCCCCCCCATGGTCACCTTTCATGCTTTTTTTTTTCTGTTTTTATTTATTATGTATACAGTATTTTGTTGGTATGTATGCCTGAAGGCCAGAAGAGGGCACCAGACCTCATTACAGATGGTTGTGAACCACCATGTGGTTGCTGGGAATTGAACTCAGGACCTTTGGAAGAGCAGGCAATGCTCTTAACTGCTGAGCCATCTTTCCAGCCCTCGTGCTTTTTTTTTTTTATCTGCATCATATTCTAACCAACTAAGGCCAGCTGAAGATGCAATTTTTAAATGGTTAGGGTGTTTTTTGTTTGTTTGTTTGTTTGTTTGTTTTCTAGTTTATTTGGAGGAAAGAAAATCTAAAAACCACCAGTAACGGTCTTTTTATTTGCTCCCCCTTTGCCCTACCTTGAAAAAGTCAGGTTACTATGTCATTGTCTTGCCTTAGCAGTCAGTAGATTATAAGTAATCTGCCTTTTTTCTTGTTTTTTAGGTCATATCTAAGATATTATAACCTTATTGTTATCGTTGACATGAGAGCCACCTGTATTTTCCTCCACTTCTATATAGGCATAGGCTCAATTTCATTATTGATTTGGAAGTTGGAACTCAATATATTAAAATAGCATAATTTCTGTTTAGGTCAAGCTTTCTTGAATTGTCTTTAGTATTCTACTATTATTACTTCTTGAAGCTACTCATTTAGTAACTGCCCCCAAACAGCATTGGCTTAGATTTAGCCTAATTATGAGGGTCTCTGTGTGTGAGTGTGGGTGCATGTGTAAAGTGGTTTATATCTCATTCTGTCTGTAGATTAGCTCTAAGGAAGAAAGACCTCAGTGAAGAAGTCCCTAGGAGCTGAGCCAGAAGAGTCAGTTTGAGACCATACTCCCAGGCCAGCCTAGGCTACATGAGTCCCTGTCTGTTGATGGTTGGGTAGTGGGTGGGTGGG
>NC_022013.1:2830326-2840326 GCF_000317375.1 Microtus ochrogaster | reverse complement strand
GCCTTGCAGTATTTTCCAATACAGTGTGCCACGCTTGGACTGCAGGTGCTCATAGTTGTTTAATCCTGTGTCTAGTGGACTCTATATCATATATCTTTCAATTGTTTTTATTCTTAGTCATGGGGAAATTCTTGTAGCTTTACAAGTGAGGCTAAAGCCTACACCAGTTACTATCTCAAGTCCTGGGTTAGGATATAATTGTATCTAATTCTCAAAACTTACAGTCTTCTGTTACATCCATTTATTGCCTTAGAGCTTGAGTCCAGGTGGTTTATTTCAATATACTTCTATAGAGTTTTACAAGCAAAGACTTTATTAAATTTCCTTGCTGTCGTTGTTTCTTCTGTTTCTCATTTAACTAGGCTATGGCTAAGAAACCAAAAGTAGATGGACAAGTATCAGAGACACCACTGCTTGGTTCATCTTTGGTCCAGAATTCCCTTTTAGTAGATAGTGTCACTGGTGTGCCTGCCAACCCAAGTTTCCAGAAACCTTCAACATCAACGTTCCCTGCTCCAATACCTCTAAATTCAGGAAATACTTCTGTTCAAGACAGCCGTGCATCTGATAATTTATCAGTGCTGACAGCAGGAATGCCCAGTACCTCGTACAGTTTGTCATCACACCAAGAATGGCCTCAACATCCAGATTCAGCCAGGACAGACCCAGGATACACACAGAAACAGGAGGCTACTCTCTCTGGGAGCCAGTACATCAGCTTCCAGCAGGGTCCTTCTATGACACTGCATTCAGGATTACATCACAGGCCAGACAAAGTTGCTGATCATTCATCAGCTAAGCAAGAATACGCTCACAAATCCGGGAGCAGTAAGCACCATGGGCCCATTCCTGCTGTCCCTGGAGTAGTTCCTCAGAAAATGTCGTTAGATAAGTACAGAGAAAAGCGGAAGCTGGAAACCCTGGACCTGGACACAAGGGATCATTACATAGCTGCCCATGCAGAGCAGCAGCACAAACATGGGCCAGCAGTCTCGGGCAGTTCTGTCACTTCTCCCATTAAAATGAAACTTCCCATCACCAACTCTGACAAACCTGAGAAACACATGGCAGAGAAAAAGGAGAAGAGTGGATCGCTGAAGTTACGGATACCCATCCCGCCCCCTGATAAAGGTCCCAGTAAAGAAGAGCTAAAGATGAAGATCAAAGTGTCATCCTCAGAAAGACACAGCTCTTCAGATGAAGGCAGTGGGAAGAGCAAACACTCAAGCCCACACATCAGCAGAGACCACAAGGAGAAGCACAAGGAACACCCTGCCAACCGCCACCACAGCAGCCACAAGCATTTGCACATGCACAGCGGAGGTGCTAAGCATGCTGCTGATGGGATGCCGCCCACGGTGCTGAGGAGTCCTGTGGGCATGGGCCCCGATGGCATCTCCTCCGGCTCCAGTGCAAGGAAGAAGCTGCATATCAACGATGCCTCCCACAACCACCACTCCAAAATGAGCAAAAGTTCCAAAAGTTCAGGTAGTTCATCTAGTTCTTCCTCTGTTAAGCAGTATCTATCCTCTCACAGCTCTGTTTTTAACCATCCCTTACCCCCTCCTCCCCCTGTCACATACCAGGTGGGCTACGGACATCTCAGCACCCTCGTGAAACTGGACAAGAAACCAGTGGAGCCCCACGGTCCTGAGGCCAATCACGAGTACAGTACAAGCAGCCAGCATTTGGACTACAAAGACACATTCGACATGCTGGACTCGCTGCTAAGTGCCCAAGGAATGAATATGTAATCATTTGTTTAGGTCAACTTTTCCTTTGCTTTTTAATTTAAAAATGGTTGGAATGGAAAATTTCCTCCTGGTCCAGCAGTGGTGCCACTGCTTCCATATTTGTAAGTGCTGCTTTTTTCTTCATTCTGAAAAGAAGAGATGATAGTAAACAAGTCTATCTCCACATACGGTAGTGTTACAGTACTGTAAACGCATGGAAGATGCAGCTAAGAACATTAGGATGAATGGCTGGCTGCTGCTAGGAATCTAAGCTGCCTCAAGCTTTTGTTATTTATAATTTGAATACTGTAGCTGTTTTTTGTTGTTGCTTGGCTTTGAATGAGTGTCAATTGTTTTTCTTTTGTGTATTTATACTTGTATGTATGGCTTGCATGTCTCAGTGATAAAGGGATAAAACAGAATACTGACAACTGTTTACAAGAAAGTGGAGAAAAAAATGTACATACATTTTTGTATGTTTAGATATTACCATAAATACTCAGGATCGGAGCTGCTTGTAAGTATAACAATATACAGAATAACTTTATTTTCTCTCGTCAGAGTCCATCACTAATCTAAAACACAAGTGGCACTTTTTATGTTAACCTTAAACTCTAGGCCTTACTGGAAGCCGCTGAGGGGACACTTCACTACTAGACGGGATGCGGTGCCACGGGTGGTCCTTAACACTGGGAAGCTCTCAGTTTGCCTTCAGAGGTTCTGACCAGATTGGCTGCAGAGTCAGCCCCTAATTTCTGAAGGCTTGAAGAGGAAAAAAATTAATAAAGTTTACATACACTTGATGTGAAGTGCATTTAAATGTTTGTTGGCTTGTTGCAGTGCTATAGAAGAGCAGTTAATAATGGGCATGAGGATGACTGTGACTTAACTCACAGGAGCTCCCAGTGAAGAATTGGTCCAGTTCTTCAAGAACTTTGACACGACAGAGTTTAGCAGTGAACAGGGATCACTTTTCCTTTAGCATTTGCAGTGACACCATAGTCTTGAATATACTCTTCCCATGGAGAGAGAGTGAGTGTGGGGGTGAGAAAGAGAGAGATACCATATTTCTTTTTCAGGTAAATGCAGTCTTCCTTATAAAAATGAAATTAAACCTATGCTCTCTTGATTCTTTTATATTCTAACAATAAATAAAAAGAAAACATTGCTGACTGTGCATTGTACCTGTATTTATAGCTTATGGTCATTATCAGGAAAATGTAAGGAAAAAGGCCAGCCTCAGGCCAGCCACTGCTGGAGGTTCTACATTCATTTGCACGTCTTAGTAGGTTCTCTTTGAGGTGACGCTTGCACTGTCACCTGACGCCTGGTCAGGGGATAGACCAGCTTGTCTAAATTTTGGTGTAAGCACCAATAGTATGGCTCTTGTCTGTTGCCTAATCTTGAATTTATTTCTGTGGTAAGTCTTAGCTGTTGAGTCTCTTAAAATGGGTCGGATTCAACTTGTCTTGAATCACAATTTTTCTCTGTATATGAACTGTTTTGTTATAAAGCCACTGATCTGTGCACAATTGTAATTTTATTCAAGTATGTTGTGCTTGTAAATATTAGAGTTGAACCTTGTACTCTACTTTTATTTAGCAATTACTTAGTTTGCCAGTAGCTTTTTGTTGTTTTGTTTTGTTTTTTAAAGAAAATGGTTGATTATTTTGTCAATGTTGTTTGACTTTGGGATGTCAGGAGCCTCTTTGTGGGAACTCAGCCTAGCAGGCTCATCCTCGCTCTGTTTTGTCTTGCATCAGTAATCTGCTACTATGTGAATTTGTTGCTGTGTGGTATACTATTGTATCATAAACATGGTGATTCTGATGCAGTTACAGTGTCACTGTGCTAATAGTCAAGGACTAGCATAGAATTAAACAGTGCAAGGTGAGGGAGGGAAGGGTTTTGTTCTTGGTGACCTAGATGTGAAACCTCGACAGAGCATCATGTGAACTGACATGGGGTGGTCATGCTACTGTATCAT
This sequence comes from Microtus ochrogaster, assembly GCF_000317375.1. Classification (NCBI taxonomy): domain Eukaryota; kingdom Metazoa; phylum Chordata; class Mammalia; order Rodentia; family Cricetidae; genus Microtus; species Microtus ochrogaster. The sequence goes on along the minus strand of NC_022013.1, from coordinate 2,836,606 downwards.
TGGGAGTGATGCCAGGAATTTTAATCAGCTTATGTAAAGAGTATCCAGAAAAGTAGTGAACTTATTTTCAGTGTGACATAGAAAACAATGTGAATATTTAAGATCTGGGACTATAGTTAAACTTCACTAATGATTTTCAGAAATGTGTTGTTTTTTGTTTGTTTTTGTTTTTTTTTTTTTAGATATGGGAATAAAGGTAATTTTGTTGAATCTTATTGGTGCTAATGATGGACAGTTAAACAGATAGTGTATGTGCTATGGATCAGTACACTTAGTACTTCCAGAATTGACTTTGAAATGCTATGTATTCACTTTTCACTCTGTAAATGTAATTCTTTACAATGACTATTTATTAAAAGGCAGTCAGTCGTGATTTTTACAGGATTGTGTGAACTATTCCAACTCTGCAACCTCTGAACAAGATGCTAAAACCACAATGGGGCAAAATGTGTGAATCTTCTTAAGTTTCCTTTCCACTAAGGAAAACCCTCATATTTCATATCATCATGAATTTGCTTGAAACATCTTGTTTGCATAAAATAGTTCATCTGCATGGTCCCATTAGACTCTACCAAAGAAAAAGACTCAGTGAATGGACATTCTATTGTGAGTCTTGTAAGTAGCCATAAATAACCAAAATAGTATCAAACTTAGGTGTGACTTTTCACATGTGCAAAGTACTGTTAAGGTGATACATTTTTGATGAGTTTTTTAATACTTGAAAATATTAAAAAGCATTATCTTTAAATCGTCCTATAAAAGAGTGATTCGTTCTTAAGATGTGTTTCCCTAGGTTCGTGACCCTTTTGCAAAAGCACATTGTAACCAGAGGCTTCCTGTCTACCTCTAGCAACCAATTTTCCAAAATCAACATGTGCTTCCTAAATATTTGCCTTTAGCTACTAACGTGCAGTTTTCGGGACCAAAGCAAAGGAATGTTTGTTTGCAAAAGTCTTCCAGGAGGCCTGCGTCACAAACTCGGTGGCGGTGTCCACTGGTGGAGAAGGCCTTGCCGTTTCTTCTAGTTGCAGATGGTAGCAATAAAAGGCAGTGGTGCCAGTCCCAGGTCCCCTTAGAGCAGTGGATGTGCATCTCAGTCTTCCTGGTACTCAGATGTCTTCCGTGGTATGGGTGTCATGAGTGCACCTATGTACCAACAGATGGTAGTAGTAATACAGGACTCCCAAACTTTCGGGCCTGTCTGTCCCCTTTGTTAGGATTTACTTTAGAGAACCAGTTTGAAATGTTTAATTAGTTATAAATATTTTGAAATGTTTAATTAGTTATAAATAAATATCTTGCCTTAAGAGGGTTCAAAAAGTATTTTCTTATCTGAGGAATTAAAATCTGATTTTATTAGCCAGCCTGAGGAATAAGCCATACCTGTATATGGACGGAACATGATTTGTTCTTGCATTATGTAGATGGCTCATTTAGATAACAACTAGGAAAAAGGAAACTTTCTGGTATGAGTTTTTTGAGACACAGTCTTACTCTATAATAAGGATATGAGCTGGCTTTAAATTAATCCATTCTTCTGCCTCCACCCATGCCTGGATCAGTGTTTAAGTTATTTCCAGTCTTATCTAAGTGAAAAAAGGACTTCAAAAGGTGGGCTTAATTTGCTAGAAGATTCTGAGAATTTCTTTGCTGAGGAAAATCTGGAAACTCTTTGGCTTGGTATTTCTCTTGATTCAGCAGTTTGCCCCTCAGGAGCCTTTCTTGGCAGCATTAGTATCTGCTCACCACATTTACATAGGGAAGAGTCAGCAAAGCCCACTGTAGGGGACATAAGTGGACCCAGCTTACCTCTTCTGTGCATGTTGGTTTTCTTACTCCATATTGAGACCATTGATACTAGGGTATGTGTTTAGAATGTGGGCGCTCCTGTACAAGTTCAACAGTTAGGTGAAAGCCAAGTCAGACACTTGTTGGAAATACCTGTCTTCATCATTAGTGATCTTGGTGGTACTGACATGCTCCAACTATGTTCTTTTGTTATTCCAGTTTTAAATTGTGCCCAGCCAGGTCTTTGTGAGTCCCCTTTCCTGGTTTATAATTCACCATCTTTCCTGCCTGGCATATTCTTGAGGTGTGCTGACATGCCCAAGGCCAGTTCTGTTCTCATAAAGCAGGCTTTGTCCATTCACTGCAATTCAGTAATTTCAAAAGTCAATCCTGTGAACTCTGTAGCTTCCCTTTGTTCCCAAGTTTTGAGAGGAAGCCTCACTTAAAATCCTCCAGTCCATTTAGTAGTTTGTGTGATTTGATTGGCCCAATAATGAGTAGCTTCCCTTGATTAAGAAAACCCTGGAGTACCAATTTGTTATGGACAGTGGAATTTGAACATTCAAAACCCTTGTGGATAATGGAATGAAACAAGAAAATGTGTATGCTGGCATGAATTAGCCATTGAATTTCAGCTTCTCATTACATAAGGAATTTATTATTAATAAAGTTTGTTTATTGACAACCAAATCCAAGGCTAACGTGTTAAGTTAATCAGGGAAGTGGGAAGTTTGCTGTGTTCTGAGTGACTCATCCATTCGAGTACCTTAGAACTCACCCAGGAAGGGTCTCTACAGAGTCAGCCTCAAACTGACCGTGGTGGCCATGGAGAAAGGACTGGGTTTTGTGCCCTGTTCTCTCTACAGGCAAGGTCCCAAGTAGCCCAGGCTGGCTGGCCTCAAACTCAATACAGAGTCGAAACTGGCCTTGAGCCACCCTTAGCAGCATTTCCGAGTGTCACTACTACACACTACACCGGATTTACTCTGCTTTTTAAGATGTCCCTTACTCCACCAGTTCTCCAGTACTTCCTGCCTGAGAGAAAATGAGTTAATCGTAATGATAATAAGGTAGAGTTGAGAAGCTTGTTTCCTCTAAAATCTGTGTCCGGCCTAAGTAGTTTGGGGCCTATTTTGTTGGGAGGGGCAGGGGCCACTGTATCTCCAAAGGAACTGCCTTTGGGAGTCCGTTCACCTGCGCCTCAATAAAGTAGAAGATAACTGACTCCCAAAAATTGGGGCTCTGACTTCCACATACACTCTTTGGCATACACGCATACAGGTATAAATACACAATGATAAAATCCTAAAACTGCACTGGCTCATGGTCCATGTTAGTAATGTCAGTGTCAATGAGGTAGACGGGCATCTCTGGGCTCACTGACCAGCTAGTGGAGCCTAGTTGGTGAGTTCCAGACAAATAAGAGACCCTGTAGACAGCACCTAAGGAAAAAAAAGCCAACCTATTCCTATCCACACGTGCTCCTGCAGCCACCCAAACAAAATTACTTAGGGGTTAACTGCTTTACTTGAACTTGGCCCCAGTTTACCGGAAGATTAAACATAATGAAGTGAACTATGGGATGTAATGGTACACACCTTTAATCCCAGCACTCGGGGAGCAGAGGCAAGCAGATCTCTGAGGTTGAGGCTAGCCTGGTCTACAGAGAGAGTTCAAAGACAGCAACACAGAAACCTGGTCTTGAAAAACTATACACACACATTGGAGTAAGCTTGTTTTTGTTCTGTGTGTATCTCTGTGTACTCCTGTGTCTGTGTGAAGGTGAGAGGTTCATAAACTCAGTGTTTACTGATGTATGTTTTGAGACAATCTCACCAATTGGCTGTCCTGACAGGCCGGCGAGCCCCTATGATCTTGCTGCTCTACCTTGGCACTGGGGTTATACGTGCATGCCACCTTGTGTGGCTTTTTATGTGGGTGCTGGGGACCCACACTCATTTCTTCATGCTTACCCACCAAGCACCTTACTCACTGAGCCATCTCCCCAGCACTGCCAAACTATTTTGAAGGTTTTTAATCCAAAATTGTGCAGGATTCTACATCAACAGAAGTGGGGTTGACTTATCAATGTGTTTTGCTGCGGTCTGTAACTGTGACAACATGCCTTGTTCCTCCCTGCTTCCCCAGAGGTTTTAACAGGCATCAACAGAAGTAGTCAGTTGCTGCAAAGTTCAAAATAGCAAATTGAAATGAGTTCTATCTGGGCAGTGGCAGTGCACACCTTTAAGGAAGGCGGATCTTTACAGAGCCACACAGAAAACCCTGTCTTAAAACAACAAAAAAACTCATTCCCTATAGTGGGATACCTTGCTCAGCCTTGATACAGGGCTTGGTCCTGCCTCAACTTTGGTGTCAGACTTTGTGGACTCTCCAAGGAAGACCTTACCCCCTCTGAGAAATGGAGGGGAGTGGGAACTGGGTAGGGAGAGGGAACTGGGGTTGGTATGTAAAATGAAAAATAAACTTTTTAAATTAAATAATAAAAAAAAACCTCCCCCTCCCAAGTGCTGGGATTAGCAGGATGCAGCACTACAGCCTGGCTGAGCATAATCTTTAAACAATTCAAGTTTAGTAGACAAAACATCAGACATAGCCTAGCAATATAAAAGTGTATAATCTTCATAATGAAAAGACTTGAGTAACTACAGTGGAGGTGACCTCGAGCGAAGTAACCAGAATTCTCTAACAAGTTTACATGCTGTTTTAGGCTTAGCTAGTTCTCCCTATGAATGTAATTTGACTCACTGAAGTAAGAGCAGCTGTCAGGTCATATAACTGGAAAGCTGCAGCGAAAACAGCTGGAGGGTTATGACCACACATTAAATAATTTGAACTCTTTTTTTTTTTTTTTAACAGTCTAGGACCATTTAGAGCTTGAAAGAGGCCAGGCAATGGTGGTGCATGCCTTTAATTCCAGCACTCAGGAAGCAGAGGCAGGTGGATCTCTGAATTTGAAGCCAGCCTGGTCTATAGAGTGAGTTCTAGGACAGGCTCTAAAGCTAGAGAGAAACTGTCTCAAAAAACAAAAGTTTGAAAAATGGGCTGGAGAAATGGCACTGTGGTTAAGAGTTCAATTCCCAGCAACCACATGGTGGCTCACAACCATCTGTAATGAGTTCTGGAGCCCCTTTCTGGGCTGCAGGCATACATGGGAGCCAGAACACTGTATATATAATAAATAAATCTTTAAAAAAATTTTTGAAAGGAACACAACAGGACGGGCATGCGGTCAAAGTCAACAGCTGCTGGGAGGAGGGAGACGTAAGAAAAGTCCTGCCTTTAAGGCTGGGCGTAGAGGTGGGCAGCAGCTGGAGGAAGGAGAGGAGGGGAATTGTCATAGGGTTTTTATTGCTGTGATAAAACACCATGACCTAAAAGCAACTTGGGAAGAAAGGGTTTGTTTCAGCTTACACTATCACATCACTGTCCTTCACTGAGGAAAGTCAGGACAGGAAAGACAGGGAAAAGAACCTGGGGGTGGGAGCTGATGCAAAAGCCATATAGGAACTCTGCCTACTGGCTGCTCACCAGCGCAGACACAGTCTACTTTTGCTTTTTATTTGTTTTGTTTTTGTTAGCTTTGTATTTTGGTTTTTCAATACAGAATTTCTTTGTAGCTTTGGAGTCTGTCCTGGAACTCGCTTTGTAGACCAGGCTGGCCTTGAACTCACAGAGATCTGCCTGTCTACCTCCTGAGTGCTGGGATTAAAGGCATACATCACCACTGCCTAGCTCAACCTGCTTTCTTCTAGCACCTTGGACCACCACTCCTGGGGTGGCACCACCCACAGTGGATAGGGCCCTATCACATCCATCACTAAGATAATGTACTGCAGACTTGCCTATAGGCCAATCACACAGGGCATTTTCTCTGTTGAGATTCCCTCCTCATGTGACTCTAGCTTGCGTCAAAATGACATAAAAGTAGCCAGTACAGGGGTCTTCAGAGAGACAGTGAGGAAGCATCAAAGAAGATGTATTAACAAAAAACAGAGAAGCAAAAGAAAAATTACTATGTTTTTTTTAAAAAAAAAAGTTTATTTATTATGTATATTATACAGTGTTCCTCCTGCATATATGCTGGCAAGCCAGAAGAGGGCACTAGATCTCATTACGGATGACTGTGAGCCACCCTGTAGTTGCTGGAATGTAAACTTAGGACCTCTGGAAGAACAGCCAGTGTTCTTAACTACTGAGCCATCTCTCCAGTCCCTAAAAGGTATATTTTTAAAACTAGAACTTAGAAGAGTAGTCAGGCTTAGCAGTGAAGATCTATAAACAGCTACCCAGCTTCTTGAAGACTTCTGCATTCGGGGCTGGAAAGAATACAAGGCCCTCAACTCCTCCTGTTATATACCCTAAGGTTTCTAGAATGGAAGGTCATTGTGAGATTCCTGGGGAAATTCCAAGTTCTTGGGATCTAATGCTCCAGGAGTCAGTCTGGTAGCTAAAGCATGGCATATATATATAT
>NC_022013.1:2826744-2830226 GCF_000317375.1 Microtus ochrogaster | reverse complement strand
TATATATATATATATTTCTGCCAGGTACCAGGTTTGTCAGCTATCCCTAGGATCCCTTACCCTACTTTCCCCACTTCCTCCAGACTTCTTTTGCAAGATTTACGTCGTGGGTGGCTGAGGAGATAAGCCAGTGGTTTAAGTGCTCACTGTCCAACCTTGAGCACCTGAATTCAATCCCCCACACCCAAGTTGAAAAATCAGTGGGGAGGAGCTGGAGCTGGCTCCGCAGAGTTAATTGCATATGCTACTCCTGCAAAGGATCTGGGTGCAATTCCTAGCACTCCTATCAGGTGGCTCACAACTACCTGTATGTAACTCCAGTTTCAGGCATCTGACGTCATCTGGCCTCTGTGGACACCTGTGCTCACACTCGGGCACACATAAAATAATTTTTAGAACATCTCGAGGGAGGTGAAGACAGGATACCTGGGGCTGGCAAGCCAGCTAGTCTTACCAATGGGTGAGCTCCAGGTCCAGGGAGAGACCGTGCCTCAAAAGATAAAGTAGAGAGTAACAGAGGAAGACACCAAATGCCAATCTCTGATTCACATGTAAACACATATAAGCAGACACAGACACATGCACAAATAAATAAGCATAGTATCGGGTGAAATGTGTGCGATTTATTTTGAACTATTAAAATTAAAGGAAGTAAGCCAGATATGGTGATGCGTGTCTTTCATCCCAACACTCCAAGGCAGAGGCAGACTGGTCTCTGTGAGTCTGATACCAACCTGGTCTACATAGTTCTAGGACAGTCAGGGCTACAGAGTGAGACCCTGTTCAAAAAAAATTAAAAGAAATATGTAAAGCAATAAAGACAGTTCTTGGGCAATCAAAATTGTAAACACTGGAATGTGGTTTTGGTGGGTTTTTAAAAATTATTATTATGAAATTCTTCTCTTGCACATAGACAGTCATGCCTGACATTTAAGGTCAGTTTGTAATTAAAACTTGCCATTGATGCTGCAGGGTCTGGTTAGATTGGGCTAGGATGAATTTATCATAGGAAAATACATCCCTTAACCATCATTCCCCACAGCAGAGCCAGGAGTGGGGGCGGGGAGTCCAGACTGGGAAGTTGGTGCATGCTCACTGGCTTCTCTTCAGGAAGGAGTGCATCAAGAGCTGGAGAGCAGAAGGTCTCTCGTGCTGGTCCCTAAGAGGGAGAAAAGACGTTAGAAGCGGCACACAGTAACATGACCACTACCACGATCTGCATGAGTCTGATGCAATTATAAAGACGGAGGCACAGGGACTGAGAGGTGGTTCCGTTCAGTGATTACCAGCTCTTGTTGCTCTTGCAAAGGCCGCTAGTTCATTTCCTGGTACCCATGTTGGGTGGCTCACAACTACCTGTAACTCCAACACCAGGAGATCTGGTGCCCTCTTCCGGTAGTCTCCCCAGGCATCCACACATGCTGTAGACACCCCCACACACATTAGTTAATCAACTTAAAATAAAGATGGAGGCACAACTGCTCATCCAAGGGACCCGCTCAAGCTTCAACTCCAACTTAACTGAGATTAACTGTAATCTCAGGCAAGTGACACACACTCCGCTCCCCTGTAAAGTGAGGATTAACAGCAATACCTACAGACCGGGGCTGTGCTAGTGGAGGAAGTGCTTCTCTAGCATATACAAGGTCCTAAGGACTGTGCAGACTGGACCTGGTTGTGCTCACCCATGATTCAGTACTTAGGTGGAAGCAAAAAGATCAGAGAGTCAAGGCTATCCTTGGCTAAGCATGGACTTATGGAGCTTGAAAGCATCCTGGGCTACGTGAGACCTTGTCTCAAGTTTTTTAAAAAAAGTTAAACCTAACTTGTTCAAAGAATTAAATAAATATCTAACTTTAAAAAATAATTCACTGGGCAGTGGTGGTGGCGCACACCTTTAATTCCAGCACTGGGGAGGCATCTCTGTGAGTTCAAGGCCAGCCTGGTCTACAAAGTGAGTTCCAGAGAATCCCTGTCTCAAGAAAAAGCAAACAAACCAAAAGAATTCATAGTCTGAAAGACCTTTATAAGTAGGTGGTTATACTGTTTGGGTGTGTCTGTTTGTTGAGACAGGCTTTCACTCTCTCATGCTGGCCTTGAACTTCTGATCCTTACACGTCCACCTCGTGAGTGCTGATTCTACAGGTGTCCAGCATGCCCAGTGTATGCCGGTGCTGGGGATTGAACCGCATGCTAGACAAGCACTCTGCCAACTCATTGCCAGCCGCTGAAACAGAACTTTGAATAGGCCACACACGTCATGAAGGGAATAGTTGCTTCTTCTCCCTTCTTTGACTTTCTTACCTGGTCAGGCACAAGCGCACAAAGTCTGCAGCAGCTTCTGAGAACCGGTCGGGGAGAGGAGGCATTAGGCCTCTGTGGGCTCCAATGTAAAACATGGCTGCCATCCTATCCATGGAAGCCAGAGGAGGCTTCCCGGTGGCCATTTCAAACACGGTGCAGCCGATGCTCCATATGTCTGATTTCCTTCCGTAGCCAGACTCATTGATGACCTCAGGGGCCATCCAGTATGGCGTCCCGCGCATGGACTTCAGCATGTCACTGTGAGTGCCATTTAAGCCTGCCCAGGCCAAACGCTTGGCACAGCCGAAGTCAATCAGCTTTATTGTTCCCGTTGGCATGAGCATGACGTTGTTTCCCTTGATGTCTCGATGGACCACACAGTTCTCATGGAGGTAAGCAACACCTTGCAGGATCTGCCTTGTGTATTTACAGAACACCATCTCAGGCAGGGGCCCGAAGCGGTGTATAATACTAGAGATGGAGCCACCGGGGACAAATTCCATGAAGATGCTCACTGTGTTCTCCTCCAAGCATGTCCCTAGGTAAGCCACTATGTTTACATGCTTCAGAGCCTTCAGCAGATCCACCTCCTCCTGCAGTTTCCGGTACTCTTTCTCAGTGGCCAGTTTATCCGAAGTATCCAGGGCCACCTGCTTTACAGCGATCAGCTGCCCTAGGCTGGTAAGCCCGCAGTAAACCTACAAACAAGCCAGGATGTATTACCAACTTCGTGACAGTGCAATGTGTTCAAAGCTGCCTTTTCCCTCACTTCCCAAGCTGATTTTGTGCTCTAATCAATCCATCCCCGACTTGAGTGATACATAGTTAAGCAAACTCTGCATTCGAGATGGTGGTGAGCAAGCGTGATGGACAGGTGGCACACTGATTAATAATCATCCCCAGCCATGTAGTTTTAGATGAGTTTCTATGATTTTTTTTTTGCTTGCTTGTCTTGCTTTGGATATCTTGACACATGCTTTTATCTCACCACGTGGGAGGCAGAGACAGGGAGATCTCAGTCAGTTCAAGGAAAACCTAGTCTACAGAGTTGCAGGTCAGCCAGGTCTACATAGTAAGACCCTGTCTAGAAAAGATTGTCTTTTTATTTTTATTCATGTAATTATGTGTGTATCTCTCTCTCTCTCTCTCTCTCTCTCTCTCTCTCTCTCTCTCTCTCT
>NC_022013.1:2817117-2826222 GCF_000317375.1 Microtus ochrogaster | reverse complement strand
GTAGACCAGGCTGGTCTCGAACTCACAGAGATCCGCCTGCCTCTGCCTCCCAAGTGCTGGGATTAAAGGCCTGCACCACCACCGCCCAGCCTTTTTACTTATTTATTTTGAGACAGAGTCTCTCTCTAAACATAGAGTTCTCCGATTAGGTTAGCCATTGAGTCCTAGGGCCCCTCCCATCCCTTCCTCCCCTGTGCTGAGATTGTAGGTGTGTGGCCCCACACCCAGTTTCTATCTAAGCATTGGGGATCAGACTCGGGTCCTCATGCTTGCAAATCAAGCACTTTACCAACTGAGCCATCCCTCCATTCTCCCTTAAAACCGAAACGACATTTGCCTCATCTATTTCTCTGATGAGAATATCAGGTGCTGCTCTGGGAAAGCCCCTCACCAAAAGGAAACACCAGGGTTAAGTCAGAATAGAGTCCACCAGTGATGGAGGAGGGTCATCTGTCTATGTGTTACTTTCATTGGTTAATAAAGAAACTGCCTTGGCACTTTGATAGGATAGAAAATTAGGTAGGTGGAGTAAACAGAACAGGATGCTGGGTAGAAGGCAGTGAGGCAGATGCGATAAAGCTCCGACCCAAGATGGACGTAGGCTAGAATCTTTCCCGGTGAGCCACCACCTTGTGGTGCTACACAGATTATTAGAAATGGGTTAAGCAAGATATGAGAGTTAGCCAAGAAGAGGCTAGATATAATGGGCCAGGCAGTGTTTAAAAGAATACAGTTTGTGTGTTGTTATTTCGGGTGTAAAGCTAGCCATGCGGGAGCCAGGCAGGACAAAAAGCAGGCCTGCTCACCTCATCACTACACACCAGAGGGAGAAGGAAGCAGGTCCTGTAATGTGATCTCCGATGTGCTCTGGGGCTCATGTTCATCTCACCTTTTTGTGGGTTCCTGAAGTGTCCCCAGGTAAAGACCCACAGATTTGGGCCAGGGTCAGTCTATTCTTCATCTGTCTGTTCAGTACTCTTTAGACCACCAAAACTTTAGGGGGTCTTTTATACATTCCCCAAACACAAAGAACAGCATTAGAGTTTGTCCCCATGTAGTAAGTCTCCCTGTTTCCACTGCTATGCTGAGCCCCTGGAGGGAGAGATTTCCTTCCCAATAGGTTCGTGATGATGGCTACTATTGACTAGCAACTTGACAGAATCTAGATTCATCTACGAGACTCACATCTGGGCATATCTGTGAGGGAATTTCTAAATTTGGTTAACTAGCCCTGAATGTGGCTGGAACCATCCCATGAGCTGGGGTCCCAGACTGAATTAAAAGAGAAAGGGAGCTGAGCACAGCGTCCCTCTCTGCTTCCTGACTGAGGATGCCGTGTGAGCAGCTGCCTCACGCTCCTGCTACCAGGACTTCCTCCAGGTGATGAACTAGACTCTCCAACTGTGAGCCAAAATTAATCATTGTTTCCTTAGGCTGCTTTTGTCTGGTGTCTTGTGGAAACAATGAAAAAAAGTTAGGGCAGGGCTTGAACTTGGAATGCAGAGAGGCTGGAAGTGCATGGTCACTGCCTGAGAGCAAGAGCCAGGGCAGAGCCCGTGAGACAGCCCATCTTGAGGAAATGGTTAAGTCTCTAAAACCATCCAAGCCAGCATCAAATCAATTCCACACCTTTTCGATGTATAAAGAAAGAAACATTGAAGGAAGTCTGGGTTTTCCTGCACTTCCAGCTGAAAATGCTCTAAGTACAGAGAGTGGGGAGAGAGGGGTGGGGACAGGTGGACAGTTCTAGCATTAGGGTTCAAGGTGAACTTACTGTGCCATACGCTCCTCTCCCAAGGACCTCACCCTTGGTCCAGAACACAGCCTCTTCGTGTTTTAAACTCTTGTCAGAAAGTGTCTTCTTTTCATTTGAGTTCAGAAAGTTTTCCTCCTTGTCATATATCCTGAACCCATTAATACACCTCTGGGAAAATGAGAAAAGAATTACCATTAAACTCTGGCTTGTTGTGGGTAGTTGATGAGAACACAAGAGATCTGCCTCCTCTTCCTCCTCCTCCTTTTTTGAGACAAGGTATCAGGTAGCCCAGGCTGGCCTCCAATTTACTATGTAACCAATGATGACCTCAAACTTTTGACCATACTGCCTTTCTGCCCCGGTGCTGTGATTACAAATAAAGCCCCCTCACGCAGCCCACCACACCCGCATGCAGCCCAACACACCTGAGTGCAACTGCAGCCCACCACACCCACATGCAGCCCACCACACCCGCATGCAGCCTAGAGCAGCTATGAGTATATGTGGTACAACACAAAATCATAAACTTACTTCAAACATTGTGAGATTTGGTTTGTTTTTGTTTGTTAAGCAATCACGAGGGTCTAGAGCTGACAACTTTGTAACTGTCTGATGATCATTAGAAATTCTCTGCCATTGGTTGAAAATGTCATCATTGAACAAAATACCGACCTACTTAAATAGTTTTGCTCTGTTAATCTACTCCAGGTGATCTCAAGGTAGAGCATCAAACTAGCTAAATTTAAGAAGTAAGTCCACAGTGAGAACTGGGAATGCAGCTCAACAGGCAGAGTCCCTGCTTAGCATCCATTCCCAAAGCCCTGTGTTCCATCCTCAGCTCCACATAAACCAGGCAGAAGCAGGAGGATTAGACATTCAAGGCCTGGAGCCTACATGGAACCAACCTAAGCCCTCTGCATATATGTAACAGTGTTGTAGCTTGGTCTACCTGTAGGTCTACCTAGCAGTGGAAACAGGGACTGTTCCTAATGCTTTTGACTGGCTCTTGGGAACCTGTTCCTCATACTGGATTAACTTGCTCAGCTTAAATACAAGCAGAAGTGCTTAGTCTTACAACAAGATGACACACCATGCTTTGCTGATACCCATGGGAGGACGGCCCCTTGCTGAGCAGAAACAGAGGACAAGTGAGTTCAGAGGGAGTGTAGATGCGGAGGGAATGGGAGGGAGGAGAGGAGAGAGAAGAAACTAGTTGGGATGTAAAATAAATTCATTAAAAAAGAAGAAAAAGAAGTTCAAGGTCATCCTCAGCTACATGATGAGTTCAAGGCCAGCCCGGGCTACAAGAGACCTTGTCTCAAAGAAGAAAACAGACACAGTAAAGAATTGTACCCTAAGCCTAGTGGTGGTGGCACATGCCTCTAATCCTAACATGGAAGGCAGAGGCAGGTGGATCTTCTTGAGTTCAAAGTCAACCTGGTTTGAAGAGAGAGATCTAGGACAGCTAGGGCTACACAAAGAAACCCTGTCTCAAAAAAAAAAAGAAAAAATTGCTATTTGGGGTTCATGATTCTTTATTTAAAAAATAAGGATTTTTAGGGGCCAGCAAGATGACTCAGTGAAGTGGTTCTCAACTTCTGGGTCCCGTCCCCACAGTGGTCTCATACCAGATATTTACATTATGATTCATAACATAACACTATCAAAATAACGGTTATGAAGAAGCCACGAAATAATGTTATGAGAAAGGGTCGCAGCACTCGGAAGGTGGAGAACCACTAACTCAGTGAAAGGCGGCACTAAGCCTGATGATCTAAAGTTGATCCCGGGGGCCGAAGTGATGGAAGGAGAGAGAAGACCCAAAAGGAATCTTCCGACTTCCACCCATATGTCATGTCACATGTGTGCACACTTGTGCACTTGCAAGCACACACACACACACACACACACACACACACACACACACGCGCGCGCGCGTAATTAAAAATAAGGGTTTTGAACCAGATTGTCTCTGAGGTCCTTCCCCCCCAGCGCACCTCTAATGCCAATCAGACCAACCTGCAGTTTGACATCTGCTGTCTCTCTGTCCAACTCTTCGATGGTATTCCCTCTGCTACTGAAGACAAGGTTCAAGTTTTCCACATCTGCCTCCTTTGTCGTTCTTTGACAGGAGCCATTATCTGTCTCGTCGAGTGCTAACAGTTCTTCAACTAGACAACCTAGCAACTCATCCGTCAAGTCTTCATTCTTTACTGGGTCTAAGATTTCTTGTGAGCTATTTCCAAATGTTTGATAAGTGACAGAGTTATTTTCTAAGCTATCCTGATCCAAAGAACGTGTCCAGTGTTGTTCTGTGGGGGAAGGTGCACTTTCTAGGTTCTCGTGGAAAGAGAAACTCGAAAGGCTCACGGGTGTTTTAGACTTGTCTGAAAGACTATCGAATTCCAGGTAATCCAGGAACACCTGGTCAGCATTTACTTTGTCAAGAGGGTCTAGATCCTGTGTTTCTGGGGACACAAGCTTGCCTAAACTCTTGTTGCTAAGCACAGCCCAGCTGTTTTCTGAAGGGACAAGCAGGGTCTGGTGGTACTGCTGTTCAAGCTCCTTCAGATCTCCAAGGCTTTGGGTCAGTATGTCACTGGCAAAAATGCCTCCTTCCTCTGCCCCTTCCTCCGTGAAGATTTCCTCAACAATGGACAAATCCGAGACAGGAGGGGGTTCTTTCTCTTCAGGGGCTTGCTCAGGGATTGGCGTCAAGTTCGAGAACTGAACTTCATTTTTGGGAGACAGAGAGCCATTTCCTGAAGATTTCACCTGCCAATCTGGTTCTGAAACGCCACCCTCTGCATGGCTACCTGAAGCCTTGCATCCCTTTTCTTTAGAAATTAACCCTCTGTGGTTTTCCTTGAGACCCAGGGAAGGCTTTGGGGGTTTAACATGTGGTCTCTTCTGAAGAAGTCTTGCTCTGCTATTGCGGCTTCTGTCACTTTGGGAAGGCTGGCTTTTATTGGCGATGCATCGGCCCGGTGGAGCTCTGCATATCTCATGGTAATATCTGTGTTCATGCTTTTCTGCCTCTCGAATGTGACTATAAATAGGAGTCCCAAACATCTCGTAGATTCCTGGTCCATTGGAAGTCGAATTGATTTCTTTGAACATGTCACTATACTTCAAATCCAGGAAGTGCTGTCTTGGGTCTGTTGTTTCAACCGAGAGGGGAACACTTGGTTTTTTGATACCTGAGTTTTTACTGATTCGAGGAAATGCTTGCTTTTTGGGTTTCTGGATCTGATGTGTTGATTTCTTCTTTTCTGTCAGAGGCGCTCCCCTTTGAAACTTGGACGACAGAAGAGGTCTGGGGTCCGTGTGTTCCAAAGCAGGGAACACTTGAGTTTTTATGTTGTTTGTATGCCTGCTGGGCTTAATGGAAGCTTGAATAGAAACGGTGAGCATGGGAGGCGGTCTGCTTCTTGCCTTGGCCCTTGAATCCAACTTGGCTCTGTGAGTATTTGCCTGGAGTTTGTTCTGCTCTTGTTGAGCAAGTGTGTTGAAACTCTTGCTCTTCTGTGCCGTGTGCTTTCTCTTTTGGAGGTTTGGTTTGGCTGTGGCTGGCTCCTTGGGTGTTCCTTCTCCAGGGAATGCTATTTGGATAAGAGGCACCATACCATTCGTTTCTGGTTTGGTTAATTCCTCTGCCGATATTTTTTTGTTCTGTTCTGTGTCTCTGTGACCTTCTAGGAGCTCTTCAGTGGGGCTATCAGAGTTCATACCGGGTACGTTCTTAAGAACACTAACCTCTTCTAACACAGCGTGTGGTTCTGTTGCTCCCGCTTTGGGTAAAGAGTTGCTTTTGGGGTCAGGACCTTTCTCATGTCTGCTCTCTTTTTCCTCAGCTGGGGTTATTTCCGCATTCGAGGTGTCCAGCGGCTTGCTGAGAGTGGTGTACACAACTTCTGAATCTTGTTCAAACGCTCTGGCTGTTGAGCCCTCTTTTTTGATCAATGAAGGATCCTGGGAGTCCTCACCCCCTTTCCTCGGCTCACTAGCATGGCACTTGCCACCCCTCTCCTTCCCCATGGGAAGGTTGCCTTCACTGACACTCTCACAGGACACCAAAGCTCGCCCTTCTTCCAAGCAAGAGGTTTC
Source organism: Microtus ochrogaster (assembly GCF_000317375.1). Lineage (NCBI taxonomy): Eukaryota > Metazoa > Chordata > Mammalia > Rodentia > Cricetidae > Microtus > Microtus ochrogaster. Next base: position 2,820,359 of record NC_022013.1, on the reverse strand, counting down.
AGTTTTGTCCCATGCTTCCATTTCCTGGGATCGCCAACTCTCCCCCTGTCTTCTGGGATGGTTCAACTTCTGGAACGAGAACAAGTTTCTAGACCAAATGGCACTGTCAGAAGCCCTGAGGCTCTGTTCTGCTGGTCCCTTCCACGTGACATCTTGATGGTTCTTTGATGAGCTAAACTCAGCTGACTGGCTAAGAGGCTCCAAGAGCTTAGGTACTGAGGGGGTCAGACTTGGGACTCTTCTCTCCCTGTGTCTTGGGAACTTGTGATTCTTTTCCACATCAAGGACACAAGATCTCATGGGCAAGAGTGATAGCGGTGGCAGCAGAAACTAAAAAAAAGAGAAAAAAAAAACAATAAATGCAGAAAAATATCTAAGTACCATATTCCCTGACTTAAAGTCAGAAACCAGGCTGGTCTCAAACTTGAAAATCTGCCTGCCTCTGCCTCCATCACATTTTTTTTTCAGAGTTGGGGATCAAATCCAGGGCCTGTGCATACTGGGCAAATGCTCTACCACTTAGCCACATCCGGCTACATCAATATGTCAACAGGCCAGAAAGATCACAATTTTTTTTAAGGTAGGGTTTCTCTGTAGCTTTGGAGCCTGTCCTGGAACTAGGTCTTGTAGACCAGGCTGGCCTTGAACTTTCAGAGATTTGCCTGCCTCTGCCCCCCGAGTGCTGGGATTAAAAGCTTGCGCCACCACTGCCAGGCAAGATCACAATTTTTCAAACCAAAATCTGGCACTGGGGTAGAGTTCAGTTAGTAGAGTGCTTGTCTGCATGTATGAAACCCTGGTTTGAGCCCCAGCGTCGTGTAAGTAGGGCACCATGTGCACTCCTTAACCCCATGCAGGGGAGGTGGAGGCAGGAGCACCCGAGAAGTGTAAGTCATAGACTATATACAGCCTGGGATAGAGTACTTGCCAATAAACAAATAAGCAAATAAATACATGCAGACATAAAATAAAACCTAAATCAGGGCCGGCAAGATGGCTTGTTGGGTAAAGGAGCCTCCTGCCACCAAGCCTGGTGACCTGAGTTTGATTCCGGGGATCCAGACGGTGCAAGGAGAGAGATGACTCCCCCAAACTGTCCTCATAAACATAGTTCTCTCTCTCTCTCTCTCTCTCTCTCTCTCTCTCTCTCTCTCTCTCTCTCTCTCACACACACACACACACCCCACAAGCAAAATAAAAATAAATATTAAAAAAAATAAATCTCTAAGCTTGGGATTTGGTTCAGGGGTATGGTGTATGCTTCACATACTTGAAACCCTAGGTTGATTCTTCAACACCAAAAATGAGGGGGGAAATCAATATAAAACTAAAATATCATTCTTAGTACTTTTCAGAACCAAGATTAAACAATTCCTTTAAAAGGTGTACTTAGGGGCTGTGAGATAGCTCAGAAATTAAGAGTAAGGATTACTCCTGCAGAGGACTTAAGTTTGTATCTCAGCATCCATGTTGGGTGGTTCACAGTTGCCTGTAAGTCAACTGTAATTCTAGGGGACTCGATGCCTCTGACCTCCTCAGGCATTTGCACACAGCACACATACACAGAGATACATATGTAAACATAATAAAAAATAACGAAATAAATCCTCCTTTCAAGCTAAAGTAAGGGGACTGGAGTGATGGCTCAGTGGCTGAATGTTGGCTGCTCTGGGATCAGCTTCCATAGTGGCTTACAGCCTGTAATTCTAGTCCCAGGGGATCTGACACCCTCTTCTGGCTTCCACAGCACCACACATGCGTACGGTGCACAGACATGCATACAGACAAAAACCCATATTTATCAAATTAAAAAAATTCAAAGCTCAAATTTATATGTCAAGACTCATAGTTATATATATATTATTTATTTGTTATTTTGCTTTGTTTTTTTGTTGTTATTTTCTTGAGACAGTTTCTCTGTGTAGCCCAACTGTCCTGGAACTCACTCTGTAGACCAGGCTATCCTCAAACTCAGAGATCCATCTGCTTCTGCTTTGAGTGCTGGGATTAAAGGTAACACCAGTTTAAATGCTAAGTTTTAAGATGAAAAATATTTTCTTTCTCTTTTCTTTTTAGTTTCCAAAGGATTGATTAAACTGCTTTTGAAACCTTCTTGAGATCCACTTAAACTTGTTGTCACATGTCCTATAACAGTCCTTCCATGATGGATGACCTCAGGGATTGCGGAACAAAACGCTCATCCGTGCTTTGCTGAGTCATTTAGTTGGCAACAGCTTTAGAATTGGAAAGTTAGAACTGGGTAGGCTGCTCAGTTGGCAGTGCTTTTCCAGAATGCAGAAAGCCCTGGATCCCACCCCCAGCAGCCCACAAACTGGATGTGGTAGGGCGTAGGGCATGTCTGTGATCCCAGGGCTCTGGAAGTGGAGACAAAAGGATCAGAAGTTCAAGGTTATCCTCAGCCACAGAGCAAGTCTGAGGACAGTCTGAACTGCATGACGATTTCTAAACAAGAAAATAACAACCTCAGTACCCTTTAAAAAAATACTAATTTAATGTGTATGAATGACCTGGAACTGGAGTACAGATGGTTGTGAGCTACCATATGTATAATAAAAACTGAATCCAGGTCCTCAAGAGTGGCAAGTGTTCTTTAGCGCTAAGTCATCTCTCTAGTCTCTTCAAAAGCTCTTTATTCTCCTTTGCCCTCCAAAGTATTTCAAACTCAGCTAGTTTTAATTAGGTCTGACCTCTAGGGGGCAGTGCAATGCAAGCGATAGCATTTGAGCCTGTTAAACTAGTCAGTCCTCAAGTGGGTGTTTTCTTAGCTTTGCGACATTTTCTCATGTATACAGATTCCATATCTAACTATCTCAGATCATTTGTAAACATGAATTGTTCATGGTGATTGAGAGCTATAACTTAAATTTTCAGTTGTAAGCAAGTAGGAAAAAAACCCAGAAATTAGAAATTCAGGTGTTAGGTGAAACGTATTTCCCTCAATTTTATTGCCTGAATTTTTCCCCACTTCTCAAAAAATAGAAAATAAAGAATAAAGAGATGGCTTGCCCAGCAAGTACAAACAACAGAGTTCAGTCCCCAGACCCCACATTTAAAAGGCTAGCAAGGGTGAAACAAGTTTGAGATCCCAGTGTTGGGTGGGGTGTAAGACAGATCCCTAGAGTTTCTGACTGGAGAGCATAGTGTAACGGGCCAGTGAGAGACCCTGCCTCAAAAAGCAAGGTGGACAGTGCCCAGGAAACAACACCTGAGGTTGCTTTCTG